>NC_133771.1:66738326-66784180 GCF_003597395.2 Chelonoidis abingdonii
TTTTGGATAATGCAGCAAATACAGCCCTATGAAGTAGTCAGGTCTTGAGGAACCCCCTGAACTAAGGACAAAGGGTTGTGACACAGTAAATGGAACATCTGGTCCACAATGATTTGTACATATCTGGGGTCCACATTCTGTTCTGAACTAGACAGATATGCAATCCTGGTGTCCCAAGGCTGTGTTACTCAGCACAGAATTTCACCTGCGACAGGTTCTGTCCCACTGTTCCAGCCCTTTTTGACAGCTTATGTGGTACAAAGAGGCCAGAATCTGGCAACCACTGTCTGGCTGAAAATTGCCCCAGAGGGGGCAACTCTCATCAGACATAAAGCCTGTGGCACTGGCTCCTACACCAAATACTTATCCCATACCCTAGCACAGGGGACATGTTGGTGAAGTAGGAAGTATGCTGGAGGCAGATTTGGGTCAGGGTGCAAAATGAATGGCCACCATCAGAAGACATTTAATATTGTAAAGTCCAGCTCTGATCATGGCTTACACCTGTTTGACATCAGCTACAGACCAAGGGCCATGTTCATACTGTGAATACATTAGCTTGCTGGAACCTCATTAAAAATCAGGAGGCCTCAAGAAAATGACAATCTCCTCATACTTTCCACCTGAACGCAAAATAATAAATTAATGGCCCAGTTCCTCTGTCATTGATTTCAGAAATAAGCAGAGTGGCACCTCATCAGAATTTGGAGAGAGTGAAATAGAGCTGAAAGTAATTTATATTGTAATGATATAACATTTAACAATGCCTTTGAAAAAAGGAAGGATGTAGACACCAAAATACACCAGAGCCTAAAACAAACAAATCCAGTCAAATCCTAATTCAGGCAAGTGAGAATTTACTCAACCCCACTGAGGCTAGTGTCTCTCAAGCAATATCTAAACCAAGTTAATCAATTGCTGGTCACATCTAACTTGTACTCAGGGTAATTCAGCAGGATATGATGAACAACTATACCTGTTGTGCATAAATGACCAATTATTTAAAGGGACGCCATTCAATTTCTATATGCTACAGTTTTAAAAACTCTACACAGAATTAACCTAATCAAAGATAGGCCTCCGCCACCTGTTATGGTGAGATGTTGACTAGGGGTATGTCTGCACTACGAGATTATTCTGATTTTACATAAACCGGTTTTGTAAAACAGATTGTATAAAGTTGAGTGCACGCGACCACACTAAGCNAATCAGACACAGATATGGATGGCGTAACAAATGTTATCACAATATATCAGCCTTCTCCACTGTACTGTCTCTTGAGCTTCCCCTGTTAAGCCTCCTCTACAAATCAACCTCCTAGAACAAGAGCACGTGAAGTATTTATGTAGAACACCAATGTTAAATTTCAAAATATGACAATTTATCTAGCAGGGCCATCTAGTTAATTATTACAATACATTTTCATTGCACAGTCTAAGACTTTTCTATAGAAATAGAAAGTTAAAGGTCTGCTGGTTTGTATTACACTAGAACTCAAAAGTCCAATTGTGCTAGGCACTGTACATGCACATAGAAAGAGACAGCCCTTTGTCCTGGAGAGATTAGAATTTAAATAGACAAGACAAAGGGTGAGGGAGGATGGAAGTGTTATTCCCATTTTAAGATGGAAAACTGAGACACAGAGGGATTTAAGGCCCCAAACCTGCAGATACTTTCACAGATGTGTAACTTGATACCTTAATAGTCCTGTTGAAGCTAGTTCTAGAGACAGTGGCTTCAGTGGGACTACCCACAGCTTGTAAAGCTAAGCAAATGCATAAATCTTTGCAGTATTGGGGCCTAAATGATTTTCCCAATTATGACATCACCCAGGGTACTATCTAGGCTGCAGAATAGCTGTGTCTCCTCAGTTCTCCAACCTGGAATGCCTTTTATACTTCTGTACTGGTGAACAGCCGCTCCTGGCTAGTTAACACACAGCCTCCAGCATGTAACTTGCGCTCAGTTGCACATACTAGTTAGCCACCCATTAATTACTCTTAAGAACACCAGCAGATTCCTTGTCCCTTAGAAGTGTGCATCTTGTACTGCTCAATACACGATTGAACAATGCAAAATTTCATCAATGAAAAATGATATGCACCAGCCTTGTTATCCCAAATGGAACCTCCCCACACACTTTAATCCAAACACACTGGTTAAGATAATAAATTTGTTTTACTGTTTTAACTACAGAAAGAAAAGGAAGATTTTAAGAGGCTACAAGTAATGAGGCATAATAGTCAGGATTGGTTACAAAAGAAATAAAAAGGCGTTTAAGCCTCATTTTCACTTAACAAGCTAAAGTGAACTTAAAACAAAAGGCCTTTCTCACCATAAGATTACAGCAGTCTATGTTGTTTGAAAAGCCTCTGAGACAGGACCTTTCCCCCCAGTTCATAGATGTTTCCTTTGTCTTTCAAGCATTTCAGCTGCTGTGACTAGAGATGTGGGAGAGAGGTAATTTGTGTGAGGGGAGGAGTTACATGGACGCCCCCCCTCCCACACACACACACTGTGTCTCTGCCAATATGTAAAGTTTTCAAGCACACCCTTCTTTCTGCCAAGGAATGCCCATTTAACTAGGTGATTGTCTAACTGATTATGCTGATGCCTGGCTGAAGGTGCCAGTGTATGTTTGTCTCTGAAGAACTGGTTTGGGCTTGCCTTTCTAACACTGGAACATGTTACAACAATGTTATACAGTAGAAACATATAACTTTACACACAGTGACAATACACACATTTTACCAGAGACAATAATTTTCAACAGATTATGAATTTTTTTCATATTATACCCCACATGGCATAATTTGTACAAAATTTATCATAGTCTTATAAAAGTGGTGATCATAATAACATAGACTGTCACACCAATGTCTATGGCAGAGTCAGCGACTAAAACCAGATATCCTGAATCAGATCAGAGGTAGATTGGGAAACAAGTTGGAGTCAGGCATAATATTCTGACATAAGTAAACTAGTAAGATGTGCACAAGATGCTAATACAAAAAGTGATCACCTCTTGAGGGCTGGTTTCGAATTTGGCTTGGATCACCAGTGTGATAGTTCTGTCCCTAGTGAGGACCTGTAGGTACCCACCTAGAATTCAACACACAAAGATACACAGTTAGTACCGGGACAGCAAGAGTATTGCAAGGCAGAAGTAAGGAGCAAAAGCATTTCTCTGCTTGCCTTGAAGTTAACTGAATAATATCTCTCAAATAATTTACTTAGTGCATTTAATGATTTTTTAAAATAAAATTCATTTTTCCACTTATACAGCTTATAGCGGGCAAATTTCACAAACATGTTTAAATAAAATACTTGTAGTATAATTTCTTTCATTATTCATTGAGGTGTAACTTGCACTCATTTTTATAAACACTACAGTTCATCAAGAAGAAAAGGTTTCTGAGAAGTGAGAAATGGCTGTAATAGATGCAGAGAGGAAATAAAGAGAAACAACATCTTTCTCATTTTACCATTCAAAGGATATGAATCCAAAAGGGAACAGCACGAGTTTGCCAGTAGCATATTTAAAAGTCATCTTTGGGTGAAACTTCTTATTTGCCTTCCTATAGGAGAAGTTCATGTATGTTGTAACAATTTCCTGTCTTTCATCTTTAGTACTGATAACTCATGATATTTGGTGTTTTTCTTAAAGTCTGAGATGCTGTTTCAATAGATTAAAAGCTGCGATTCTCAGGCAATGTAGTTTTAAAAAAAAGTTTTTAGCCCTCATGGTTGCGGAGAAAAAGTTTGAAAGCATGAAGCATGAGAACCCTAAAGGCTCAGAAACCAGGAAGTAAATACTAAAAAATGTACTATGTAAAATAATCATGATTTTTAAACCATTTTCATGATATGTGGGGCCTCACTTATTTTTGAATGCTTTTGACAATACTACATTTTATACCTAAACTGCGAGCTCCTTGGGGTGAACGTTCCCTTTTCATGATATGTTTGCACAGCGAGGTTAGGGCCTCTAAATGCTATACATGCATGACTAATTATGCATTAGTTCAAACATGCTAGAAGCCTGATTCTAGCACTTTATGCACCCTGCACTCAGAATGCTGCTGTGTACCATACGCTTTCTGCAGAAGCACAACATTATACAGCCCAATCTGACAAGGACAAGCCAAATAAAAGCTAATAGGACTCATAACCTAAATGGGAGGCAATTGTGCTGTACAACAAGATATAATGGCACAAAAACACTTAAAACTCTCGTTGGTCTGACACAGAAAGTTACATACAGCTTTCAGCCGGAACAGCACATGTTGAACTCTGGGCTTTCTATTCAATTTAGAATTAGTCTGTAATGATTTTGTGAGAGCTGCTGCGGTATCTCTGTTCATTTGTGGTCAGTAGTTGAATAAGGTCACTTCTCCACTTTTAAAAACCACAGACTGGGATTTGAATACAGTATGGCTACAGCCAAAAATTGAACGATGTGCTTCAGTATGTGCACATATTTTATTATTAACACTGACATGCTAAAAAGCACATAATATTAGTCCGCATCAAAGTTGGAGAAAAGTAAGCTAAAAATTGGTATAGATAAAACTGATGGGAGGAGGAGGAGAATGAAAAACTAGTTGTTTGTCCCATATTTTGATTCTGTAAAATGGAGGTGTTATTTTCATTATTTCTTATCTTTAGTTACCCCAATGGAGACACTGTGTCATTGATCTACTAGGAATTTAACAAGCAGATTCTGAGTTTAAACTGAAACTCAGAGCCCACTTTCCAGATTTCTCCAAGGATGGACTGTCAGCTATTATTCAATACAATATATTTCAAATTATAAGTGTCGCATTATTGCTAAAATGCCTCAGCTGCCTGAAGCCCACCTTATCGGTGTTGAATAGATACACTCGTCACGCTTTTGTAGGTGGAAAAGTTAGAGATGGAGGAAAATGTTAAGAAACATTGAGGAAAGTGGTCAGATTGCATCTTCCATTATTTACTATAAACATCTTAAAATAATGCAAGAGAAAAAAGCTGGTGATTTGGCTAGCCAACTCTCCACAGAACAAGAACACTATTTAACAACAGTTACATAACTGATGGCAGGGAGGTCCCATGGGAGTGATTCTCTTGTGTGCCTCCATACCCACACTACACTTAAATTTTTCCTAAGAGATCTGCAAGTGTGGCAGATTAGGCCCTTCAGCAAGAAAGCTCAATTTGCTGTTGTGCAAGATTCTCAGGAGGCAGAATTGACAGTTTTAACGATCTTTTCTTACCATTTTTCTTTGGATACCTACAATAGAAGAAATTCTGAGCTGAGTAACATTCTACATGTCATTGATGTCATTGCATGTGTGTGTTGAGGGGTGGGGTTCAGCAGATGTCTATTCCTGCAGTTTACTCCTCACTTCATGCAATAATCCTCTGCTATCAGAATCATTTGCTAACAACAACAACTTTTTTTTTCTCAAATATAGGATCAAGTCTTAAGGGGGGAGAAAGGAAGTGAAAGGAGCAGATGAACCATGAAAAAGCCAAGGCCTTTCATGGTTTATATCTATGGAAGGGATCTATTCAGGCAAAAAATTGCCTTTTTTCTTCCAAAAAGGATAAAGTTTCCTTGGAAAACAATCACTGAGTGTCCCTGCTATATTGTCAATAGTAATTATCACGATCATGAAACAAGAGTACTTGTGGCACCTTAGAGACTAACAAATTTATTTCAGCATAAGCTTTAGTGAGCTACAGCTCACTTCTTCGGATGCATAGAATGAAACACACAGACAGGAGATATTTATACATACAGAGAACATGAAAAGGTGGAAGTATGCATACCAACAGGAAGAGTCTAATCAATTGAGATGAGCTATCATCATCAGGAGAAAAAAAACTTTTGAAGTGATAATTGAGATGACCCATAGAGGGTCTGAGGAGAACTTAACATAGGGAAATAGATTCAATTAGTGTAATGACCCAACCATTCCCAGTTTCTGTTTAAACCTAAATTAATTGTATCTAATTTGCATATTAATTCGAGTTCAGCAGTCTCTCTTTGGAGTCTGTTTTTGAAGTTTTTTGTTGCAAAATTGCCATCTTATGTTTATGCTGAAATAAATTTGTTAGTCTCTAAGGTGCCACAAGTACTCCTGTTCTTTTTGCGGATACAGACTAACACGGCTGCTACTCTGAAACCTATCATGAAACATACATCACATCATTTGTCAATAATATTTTGACTTGTTAGCTAGTTACTGACTATGTGAATGAGGTACAAATAAAACGGTTAATGCACAAACAGGGCTAAATTTTGGTTACAAAATATTGTGTGACTACTATACATATTTCCCAGAGAATGGTTCTTTTCACTGTAATTCCTCCTCCCCTGCCCCAAAGGTGCCATATAAAACAAACAAAAAACAACAAAAAAACGGCCATAAGAGTCATTATGTAAAATGAATTATTTAGAACAAAACAGTTCAGCATGCCAGTTATTTCTACATAGGAAACTGGGAACTCTGCATGTTTAGATTCATTGATAATTACTTCCTACCAATCCTAAACTAGGCCATGTTTAAATTAGTTATCTAGCGGTGGTAGAGTCTATATGCCATATAATAATCCTTATCCCCTAAACCTCCCAGGCCCTGGAGGTTCTCAACTGAAATTTTCAGAACTAGGCTTTCATAATGTTTCTCATTAACTACAATTTATCTTATACAAAACCATTATTAAAAGCTTTACACATAAAGTTGGTTTACTGCAGAGGATTTTTACAGTGTAAAGTTTTTGTAAATCTTAAAGTCTTTCAAGCCTTTGACTTTATTTCTGAAGTTCATGTTTTTAATTTGAGCAGATTAAATATGTAATTAGTAACTCCACCTCTAATCTTTTAAAGACATGTTGCTTTAGAGTTTAATTAAGTTAGTATACAAGGAGGGTCATATAGATTCCTGCTGCCTCTGGCAGGACTTCTATTTTATTGACATAGGGTCTGATCCTGAAATCAGTACTCAGGTATGTTGCCCAGTCCCACTGAAGCCATGAATGTGTGTGGATGCCCCCAAGAAGTACAATGAAAAGTCTATTTCACATCACTGTATATATAAGGGACAGCCAAACTTACTGACCCTCTGAGCCGCATATGATAATCATCAGGAGTTCAAGAGCTGGAAGGCACTTGCCAGGGCTTCTGGTAGGTGAAGAATATGAGGGGGCAGGGGCAGCTGGAGATCTCCACAAGCCGCACTTTAACTGTAAAAGAGCTGCAGAGTTGCCACCCCTGGTATATATAGACAAAGATTCCAAGCTTTCTGAAAAGTCTTATTTCTCAGGCTATAAATGAGTTCATTAGTGATAGACTGTGAAGCTTCCAGAGTCCAAACACTAGAAAAGGTCCCAATGGTATATTGCTGAGTGATAGATACTATTGCTCAAGGGAAAATAGTCAAAAATGTCTGTCAGCAGAAATAGAATCACTATCTGGAGGGACACGAGAGAACCATCCTGGAATCCAGTGGAGAATTTCATCCTACTTCAGTATTCGCTATTTTTCCCAAAAGATTTGTGGTTTAGACAAAATTACTTGAGACTTAAGTAAGTGTTCTGTAGCACAGCTTCAATACAAGTTTATTTTCTTAGAATTCAATAATAATTAGGAATCAAGAAACACTGTTGTAACATTTAAAGTATATTTGCTAATGTAACACGCCAGACCCAGTGATGTCATTGGCAGAGGGGACTGAACTCAGAGCCTCTGGTTCTAAAAACCATCAGCTCAGCTAAAGAAAAATATAGCAGAGTCAAAGCTCTGTGTGGTCTAGCCCCTTAGGCTGAGAGTGCCACCCAGTATGTACATGTTAAATTTTGTATTTATTCAGTGCTATATTATGTGTCCTATACATGATTCATAGTTCCAATCCTCCCCACTCTCATCAGTGAAGCCCACTGACACATTTTTAAGACAATGAATTTTTAAAAAATACTAGTATTTTGGAGAAAAAACTGGGGGCAAGATCCTCAGCTGAGGAATCTGGCACTGAACCTTTAGTTGCTGGAGGGATTTAAACTAATTTGAATCAAGAAGCTCAATTATGATATTAACCAAAAAGTAATTATTAATCTACCATAAAAAGTGGATTAAAATTAAAGGTTTGGCTCACAAACAGGTTTCTGGAGCATTCTGGGGTCTTACCCAATGTACTCAGTGTCAATTACTTTTTTCAAATCAATGTTTTTGTGATGTAGAAATTGTTACACTCTAGTGCAATCCAACCCCCCACCCCAAACAAACATGCAATAACCATGAACCAATTGGTCAGCAACAGTCTGAACAGAATATGCTAATAGCAGATATGTACCAACTGCCCCTAAGTAGCTGCAAGCACCCTATACTATGCACGCACACACAGCCTTAAACAGGAACGGGAAAACTGAATTCAGAGAGCAGGAAACAAAACTAGCATCAGAATTGGGAGCAGGAAGGCAATACACAGTCAGAGAAACCCGCTGGACCTGAGATAAGAACTCAGAGCCAGAAATTAATGAGGAATGAGTAAAAAGTTCACCCAAGCTCAGGTTTGAACACACTATCACCACCTCTAGGTATGTTTTTGTAGATTTTAAGGGACCATTAGATCTAGACTGACCTCCTGTCTAAAACAGGTAATTGAATCTCACCATATACTGAGCCCAATAAACTTGGGTTTGACTGAAGCATATCTTCCAGAAAAGACATCTAGTCTTGACTTGAAGGAATCAATAGATAGAGAAGCCATCACTTCCCTTCATAGGTCATTCCAATGGTTTAGTCACCCTCACCGTTAAAAATTTGTGCCTAACTTCTAATTTGAATTTGTCTGGCTTCAGCTTCCAGCCACTAGTTCTTTTGATACCATTTTCTTCCACGTGAAAGAGCCCTCAAGTACCTGGTATTTTCTCCCAAGGAGGGTACTTATACACTGTAACCAAGTTACTGCTCAGTTTGTTCTGATCAGCTAAACAGATTCAGCACTTCAAATCTGGTTGTTAGTCATTTTCTCCACTCCACAAAATGGCTCTTTTCTGCCCTGTTTCCTTTTCTCAAGTCCTTTTTAAAATGTGGACCTAGAACTGTACACAGTATTCCTGCGCTGGTCTCCTCAAAGCCATGCATAGAGCTGAACAGCCTCTCCCTACCACAGCTCCCATTTACCCCAGGATCTCATTAGCCCTTTTCCCCACAACATTGCACTGGGACCTCACATTCATTATGACTCCTATATTCTTTCCAGAGTTCCTGCTTTCCAGGATGCTGTCCTCTATTCTGTAGATATGGCATATATTCTTTGGGTCATATTTTCAAAGGTGTTGATGCACCTATCTGCATTTTTAGGCACTTAAATACCTTTCAAAATCCGACCCATTGTCCTAAATGTATGGCCTTACTTTTGGCATTATTAAAGCACATTTTCTTTGAATAGGCCCAAAATACTGAGCAATCTAGCTTGCTCTGTACTGCCCTGTCCTCGTCATTATTTGCCACTCCACCAATCTTTGTGTTGTCTGCAAATTTTATCTGCAGTGATTTTATATTTACTTCTAAGCTATTGATAAAAATTTTTGAATAGTATCAGGCCTAGTACCAATTCCTGTGGAACTCCACAAAAATAACCTCATTAGATAACTATGTATTGTAAAGGTTCTGGGTGAATTCAGATTGACACCACATTGACCAAAGTCAGTAGCTGCAGTCTATGTGAGAGAAGTTGTCATGCAATAAGAGCAAAGGTCCTCTCATGGATCAGTAACTGATTACAAGATAGGAAACAAAGGGTAGGAATAAATGGTCAGTTTTCAGAATGGAGATAGGTAAATAGTGGGGTCCCCCCAGGGTCTGTATCGGGACCAGTCCTATTCAACATATTCATAAATGATCTGGAAAAAGGGGTAAACAATGAAATGGCAAAATTTGCAGATGATACGGAACTACTCAAGATAGTTAAGTCCCAGGCAGACTGTGAAGAGCTACAGAAGGATCTCACAAAACTGGGTGACTGGGTAACAAAATGGCAGATGAAATTCAATGCTGATAAATGCACATTGGAAAACATAATCCCAACTATACGTATAAAATGATGGGGACTAAATTAGCTGTTACCACTCAAGCAAGAGATTTTGGAGTCATTGTGGATAGTTCTCTGAAAACATCCACTCAATATGCAGCGGTAGTCAAAAAAGCAAACACAATGTTGGGAATCATTAAGAAAGGAATAGATAATAAGACAGAAAATATCATATTGCCCTATATAAATCCACAGTATGACCAAAATCTTAATATTACATGCAGATTGGTCACCCATCTCTAAAAAGATGAATTGGAAAAGGTTTTAGAAAGGGAAACTATCATAAATTAGATAGCTAAGCGTTAATGTTTTATTTACCTGTAAGTGGTTACAAGGAATCAAACACCTGACCAGAGGGACCAATCAGGAAACGATTTTCAAAGCTTAGGGGAGGGAATTTTTTTGGGGTCTTTGTCTTTGTCTGCGCTCTCAGCTATTGAGAGGGATCTTTTTCTTCTGTAAAGCTTTCTTCATTTTTCAATTTCCAGTTGTAAGGCTTACAAAGGTAGCAAAACATATTGCTTTTTTGTTTTGTTTTGTAGTTACGTGTGAGCTGTGCTGGAATGTTTACATTGTATTCTCTTTTTTTGATAAGGCTGTTTATATTCATATTTTTCGGTTTAAGCAATTGACTCTGTCATAATTTTACGAATCTTGAACAGAAGATATTTTTATGTCTGGCTTTCTTTTTTATATAAAGCTTTCTTTTTAAAAAACTTGTTGAGTTTTTCTCTGGTGGTTAAGGCTAAGGAACGAAGGAGGGGAATCTCGTTGGGTTAGCTTGACTAGGTTGAATGCATGGCCTCAGGGGAGGAGGGGAAGGTAAATTGCCCTCTTTGTTTTGCATTCACGGGAGTTTAAGTACAGTATCGCTTCAGGGTAACACAGGGGAGGGAGCGTGGGGATTGAGATAAAGAGGAGACAAGGGGAGGAGGTTGTTTTCCCTTTGGTGTGAGACTCAGGGCTTCTGAGTCTTGGGGTCCCCCAGAGAAGGTTTTGGGAGACCAGAGAGGGAGTCAGGCCCTGGAAATTCCTGGCTGGTGGCAGCGAGATCAGATCTAAGCTGGAAATTAAGCTTAGAAGGTTTCATGCTAGCTTCTCAGTTTATGAACGCTAAGGTTCAAATCTGAGTAGGAAGTTACGACATGGTGGGTAGCTGTGGGAAGTAAGAATCCAGAAACAAAAATTATTAGGGCTATGAAACAGCTTCCGTATGAGGAGAGATTAATAAAACTAGGACTTTACAGCTTGGAAAAGAGATGACTAAGTGGGGGATATGATAAAGGTCTATAAAATCATGACTGTTGTGGAGAAAGTAAATAAGGAAGTGTTATAACACACAAACTAGGGGTCACCAAATAAAATTAATAGGCAGCAGGTTTAAAACAAACCAACAAAAGGAAGTATTTCTTCACACACACAGTCAAGCTGTGGAGCTCTTTGCTAGAGGATGTTGTGAAGGCCAAGACTATAACAGGGTTCACAAAAGAACTAGATAAATTCATGGAGGATAGGTCCATCAATTTCTATTAGCCAGGATGCGACAGGGATGGTGTGCCTATCTTCTGTTTGCCAGAAACTGGGAAATGGATGATAGAGAATGGATCACTTGATGATTACCTGTTCTGTTCATTTTCTCTGAGGCACCTGACATTGGCCACTGTCAGAAGACAGGTTTCTGGGCTAGATGGACTTTTGGTCTGACTCAGATGGCTGTTCTTATGGGTACAATTTTGAAAGCTTACAGGTTTCACAAACCATGTAGACTTGTTCCATGCCCTGGATTCTGGTCAGTATAATCCTATCTCACCCTTCTGTGAGCAATTGTCTTCTTTTTCATAGATTCACAGATCCATAAAATCTAAAGTTTATTTCAATTTCAAGGAGTTGAATAGAACTAGACTGAGCTGCACTTACCTCTTTGAACATCTTCCGAGCCCTGGCTTAGTGTGGATCAGCAGGGTGCATGGACCAATTCACACACAATACATTATCATGCTTTAGAAGTCACACTCCCCAGAACACGTTACCCACCACATAGACAATCTCCCCTTGCTTAATACCCAGAGTAACAGCCTAACACTCCCTCTCTTGCTTTATGGGTTAATATTTTCAAATGGCCTCTGTGCATGTGTTTGTTGTTAAAATTGGAAAACAATCAACTACAGGAACAATTATTAAAAATTAGATGTCTAACTGCAAGTCAGGAAATTAAACATCTAAAATCTATCTTTTTGCCCTCCACAGTTGCTTGTGAGTGTAATGCGTTGAGACCCATAAAATATATATATCTGTCACAGGGCAGGGCTACATTTCAGCTTCCAAGCATACACTACCCTGCCCAATCTCCTTTAAGAAGGTTTATTGTGCAAACATAAGTGAATAAAAAACAGTCCCTTCGTTCACCCTTTGCCTTAGAGTTTCACAGCCTCCCCTCCAAGGGGACACTGGTAATCCTGCTTCTTGCAGCTTCCCAGTCCCAACCAGCTCTGCTCCCCTTCTGGAATACCAGCTCCAGGGCTACCATCCCAGACAATGGTCCCTTGCTTCAGAGCCCCATCACAGGAGTTAGTCTTACTCCTCTGTGGCTCTTCTCCCCAGGCACAGCCTACCCCAATCACTCTTCCCCTTCCTCCTCGCTAACTGGTCTTTATAGCCCCCTCTCTCCCTTTAATTAGTTCAACTGGGCCCACCTGGAGCACTGGGCTTGGTCTACTCACAGGGACTAGCTACCCTCTGACAAAATCCTATTGTCTCTCCCATTTAAATGCATTCACTGTTTCTTACATTTTATATATACTGTAATTTAGGACTCACTTGAGATCTAGAAACCTGGGCATCAACATGCGGTACAGATTAGTAACACTAGCCCTAGTGTACTGAGTTGCTATTCTAACTTTTTAACTGACCTAGATGTAATAGTGGTCAAGGAAATCCCTAAGGCTACACTCCTTGTTTAGTCAAGTGGATATCCATGCCCAGGGCAACTTGGTTCTTTTCGTGACTGGCAAGTGAAGAATAATAAAAAGGCTACAAAAGTCAAGCCAGAAAAACACATTTCTACAGTATTCAAAAACATCAATATATTGTGCAATGTAGCATTTATGCATGTCAAAAAGGTAACTGTGTGTTCTTCTCACCCATCCAATTCTGTTCCAGCTAGTCACAAAGCTTTATCTTCATTGATCTATAACCTCTGTGTTACAAAATTAAATGTATATTATACACACACAGTAAACAACAAGGAGTCCGGCGGCACCTTAAAGATTAACAGATTTATTTGGGCATAAGCTTTTGTGGGTTTTTACCCACGAAAGCTTATGTCCAGATAAATCTGTTAGTCTTTAAGGTGCCACTGGACTCCTTGTTGTTTTTGCGGATGCAGACTAACATGGCTAACCCTCTGATACTTGACATATAGTAAAAACAGTCATTGATGGTAAGAGGTCCCAATGCAGAACTCTTACTCATGCTGGTGAGCACTGACACAAACAATACCATTAACATAAATGGAACTAAGCAGTCCCAAGTTTAATTAAGGATTCTGTAGTGGGGCACAGAGTGGTCAGAAAAACAAAGGCCCCCAATCCTGCAAACATGCTTATATTTGTACTTAGTTTTACACGTGGGACTATTACTTATGTGTATGAAGGTAAGCACCGATGAATCTGTAGGAATGAGATCTAACTTCACCTATGATGTTATGGAAGAGGTTCATTTCAGTCAGGCCTCCAGTAAGGTCATAATGTGAAGTAGTATGGGGTTTGTGTTTTTAAGCGCATCCTAGCACTGCTTTAGTAAAGGGTCTTGCAAGCTTTCCAGTATGAAGTAATTTAATCTAGAGGTGTCAAGTGATAAAAAAAATTAATTGCAATTAAGCATGTTGTTAAACAATAATGGAATACCATTTATTTAAATAGTTTTGGATGTTTTCTACATTTTCAAAGATATTGATTTCAATTACTACACAGAATAGAAAGTGTATAGTGTTCACTTTATATTTATTTTTATTATAAATATTTGCACTGTAAAAAACAAAAGAAATAGTATTTTTCAATTCGCCTCATACAAGTACTGTAGTGCAATCTCTTTATCATGAAAGTTGAACTTACAAATGTAGAATTATGTACAAAAAATAACTGCATTGAAAAACAAAACAATGTAAAGTATCAGAGGTGTAGCCGTGTTAGTCTAGATCTGTAAAAGCAGCAAAGAGTCCTGTGGCACCTTATAGACTAACAGACGTATTGGACCATGAGCTTTCGTGGGTGAATACCCACTTCGTCAGATGCAATGTAAAACAATGTAAAACTTTAGAGCCTACAAGACCACTTAGTCCTACTTCAGCCAATTGCTCAGACAACCAAATCTGGTTACAATTTACAGGAGACAATGCTGCCCGCTTCTTGTTTACATTGTCACCTGAAAGTGAGAATAGGCATTCGCATGGCACTGTTGTAGCCAGCGTCGCAAAATATTTATGTGCCAAATGTGCTAAAGATTCATTTGTCCCTTCATCTCAAGCACCCATTCCAGAGAACATGCGCCATTGCTGATGATGGGTTCTGCTCGAAACTATCCAAATCAGAGCAAACCAACACACGTTCATTTTCATCTCTGAGTCAGATGCCACCAGCAGAAGGTGATTTTCTTTTTTGGTGGTTTGAGTTCTATAGTTCCGCATCTGACTGTTGCTCTTTTAAGACTTCGTCCCTCTCAGAATTTGGAAGGCACTTCTGATTCTGAAACCTTGGTCGAGTGCTGTAGCTATTTTTAGAAATCTCACATTGGTACCTTCTTTGCATTTTGTTCAAATCTGCTGCTGAAAGTGTTCTTAAAATGAACATGTGCTGAATCTTCATCCAGGACTGCTATAATATGAAATATATGCAGAATGCTGGTAAACAGAGCCAAAGATATACAATTCTCCCGAAGGGTTCAGTCAAAATTTAATTAACACATTATTTTTTAATGAGCATCATCAGCATGGAAGCATATCTCTGGAATGGTGGCCAAAGGCATGAAGGGGCATATGAATGGTTAGCATATCTGGCCAATAAACACCTTGCAGTACCGGCTTATGAAAGTGCCACGTGAACACCTGTTGTCACTTTCAGGTGACATTGTAAATAAGAACAGCACGGCATCTCTTGTAAATGTAAACAAACTTGTTTTATCTTACGATTGGCTGAACAAGAAATAGGACTGAGTGGACTGTAGGCTCTAAAGTTTTACCTTGCTTTGTTTTGAGAGCAGTTATGTATTAAAAAAAATCTGCATTTGTAAATTACATTTTCAGGATAAAGTGATTGCATTACTGTACTTGTATGAGGTGAATTGAAAAATACTATTTCTTTTGTCATTTTTACAGTGCAAATATCTGTAATAAAAATAATAATATAAAGTGAGCACTGTGCACTTTGTATTCTGTGTGGTAATAGAATATATTTGAAAAGTAGAAAAAATCCAAAAATATTTCATAAATTTCAATTGGTATTCTATTGTTTAACAGTGCAATTAATCATGATTAAGTTTTTTAATTGCGATTAATTTTTTGATTTAATTGCATGAGTTAACTGCGATTAATTGACAGCCTAATTTAAACATCATAAAGCTGGGGTACAAAGCCTAGGAGTTGATACAGTGTACACAGTATTGAAGTTAGCAGTTCTGATGGATTTTTTTATTTCAATTAGTGCAGTGAGTAAATAGGAATTTTACTAATTTTGAATTTCTTTTTGTGCTGATCCAGCTTAGAATAGCTGTGTTTTTATAAACAGAAAATAGCCATATTTCATTGATTTCCAGATGAACTGTAAACCTAGTCCCTAACAATTTGCTATTATTTTTGTATTTTATAATTATCCTGGACACTTTAGTTTAAATGAACACATTCCCATACACATATATGGTTTTAAACTATGCTATTCTTTAAAAACCATATAAGAGCTTTAAAATAATATCTCCCACTCTGCACTCATGTTATCCTTTGCCATCTGACAAACATTAACAATGATTCCTTTTGAAAGAGGCACTAACAGTAGCAACAACTGCTACTGGCATTTCCTCCTGTGTCTTGAGGAACTGCCTTCTCTTTCCCCCTTGCCAGCCTATGTCTTTCACCCCTTCACAGCATCTTCACACCACTGAAAGTGATTTAGCCAAGGTTACAAGCTAGGTTAAACGTTCTGGTCTCAGTTATTATTCTTGATGTCTGCTGCCTTTGACATAGTTAATCATTCTTCTTCTCCATTCCTGCTACATTAATCTCCTGTGACTCTGTGCTGTCCTGCCTCTCCTACCTGCTGACCTTTCTTCCAGGGTCTCTCATGGTGGCATGTCATTTTCTCACTCTCCCCATATCAGCTTTTCAGTCCCAGCCAACTCTGAGCCTGAAAAGCTGATATGGAGAAAGAGAGAAAATGCCTCTTCAGTTCTGTATGCTCTTTCTATACTCTCTCTAGGGAACCTTATCTACTGTACTCCCAGGGTTTCAATTACTGCCTCAGTGTCGATGATTCCCAAATCCACCTCCCTATCCTCAGCTGTTTCTGACTGTCTCTCAGGTATCTCCTCCTGCTGACATCTCAAAACCCTTTTCTCATCTTTCCATTTGATCCAGCCTTGAAAAATTTACCAGACATCTGCTTGACAGATAACTAAATCTGCTATCCTAAATGGCTATAAAAGATGAGGTTGCCACCAAGTATGTCAAAAGGCAACACTCTGGTGAGAGGCATAGCCTCCTGAGAGCCCCAGCCTTAGGGAGGGGGAACTTGCTGAAATTTTGATTGGGGTGCTGTCCCTGGGCCCTGTCTCATGGCAGTGGCACTGGAAGAATTTGTATAGTGGAGGTGGTGAAAGTCATTGAACCAAACTGTAAACCCCATATATGATGGAGACCACTTCAAGCCAGGGAGTGCAGCAGCCCCTGCAGCTCCCCAAGTTCCAGCACCCCTGTCTTAAGGATTGCTCTTTCATAAGAAATCCATTAATTCCATGCTGCTCTACCTCACATCCCAACCCTTTCAGCCTCTCACCTTTTTACCCTCCAGACCAATATCTCAATCCATCAGGTTTCTCACACTCAGGTACCTCACTGAGGCTCCTCCAGGTGGTCCCCCTAAATGGCCATTGTTCCTCACAACAGCAGCCGTGGCAAGCATGTTGGCCTGTGGCTTCTGCTAGCTGCGGTGAGGGCAGGCTAATCATCCTATGAGTTCTGTTTATGGGGTGGCTGACCAGGGAAGAAGGATTCCCCATCAGTGATGGGGAGGTAGTTAGCTAGAAAATAGGTTCCCATTGGTTCTTGACATGGGAGGGCTCCTCTGACTGCTGGAGGCTCTCTCAGTTGGTGTGGGGGCAAGGGTATGACACTGATAGAGTTTTGCAGGGGGAGGAGAAAGGAAGGGGAAAATATTTTACCCAAAAGGAGGTGGAGAAGAGGGGCTCCACAGGATGGTTGGTGAGATCTGTCTCCCAGCTGATGGGTAGGGGAATTCTCTAGCTTTTCTCATCACTGTAACATAGCTTCTCTGTACCACCTTTCACATTTAAGCACCAAAATCTGTTTTACAGAATACAGCTATTAGTCCAATGAGGCTTTATTTGAGCATTTACTCTATCTTTCCCCATTAACAGAAAAGTGTGCGTTGCATACTAAGCACTGCAAGCAAGCAAAGAAGAAAGAGAGAGAAACCTTATTACTCTCCCAAAGAGCTGTCAAATCAAAATAGGGACCAATCCTGAGAGGCGCTGAGCACACCCTCAATGCCCACTGATCTCTCAAGACTAGGCCCTTGGACTCTTGTCAGATTGATGAAGGTTTTAATCAAGATGCTCTATAGGCTGGAGAGCAATTGTGTGTAAAAAGCCTCTCTCCATTTAGCTCCATCTGGTCAGTAAACAAACGGGTCTCAG
Source organism: Chelonoidis abingdonii (assembly GCF_003597395.2). Classification (NCBI taxonomy): domain Eukaryota; kingdom Metazoa; phylum Chordata; order Testudines; family Testudinidae; genus Chelonoidis; species Chelonoidis abingdonii. Next base: position 66,756,326 of record NC_133771.1, read on the forward strand.
GTGTGTGCAAGCATTTAAAAAGTTCTTGTAGGAAGTAGAGCCCCATCGGTTCAGCATAAAGTTTCCCTTTGTGAGTTTTCAAACAATCTGCAACTGGGAGATGGGTCATATTAAGTTAATATATTAGGGTCTCTAGAATAAAGTGTCTAGCCTTTGTGTTGGGGGGTGGTGCGGGGGAGTGGCATTGCCTCAGTTTCCTACCACTAGGCAGCTTAGGTCTCTGGCTAAACTAAAAAACTCCACTTTTTCAGCAAAACTTCAGATAAACAATGGTTTCCACAAATTCTTTGCTGTCCTGGAGAGGCACCAGACACATGCCTTACTGTAGCTGTATACCACACACAGTTGTAATTCATATGGTCAAAGTGGCTGAGAGATTAAAAATTGGACGGTAACAGGCTGTGAAACTCTGTGATGACTGAACCTGGTGATATTCCGAATAAAAAGAGCTCTCAACCATGCTTGTAGCTGTTTCAATCACTTCACACTGACTCAGATAATCTAGGCTTTAGAGCCACAATCCTGAATTCTTACTATATAGATGACATCACACACAACAGCATTAATGAATAGTGTAAGTATGTTTGACCTCCATCATAAATTAATTCACAAAGTGCTCAAGTATAAAGCTATCGGCAGCAAGATACAGTATGTTTAACAAATGACTTCCCTAGCCAAGACAGGCCCCATCTTATCTTGTTTTACAGACAAAGCCTGAACTGTCTAAAATTGCTAGCAGTAAAGTTAGAAACTAGAGCTGCATGAACTCTACAGAGTGCAGATCAGGTGGGCTCAACAGCAGACAAACTCTTTAATGTTTTCTTTGTTGTTTGACTTTGCAAATTTGAGCATTCAAAGGAGCTTTCCACCATCCCACTCCCCCTTCTACTGACTAAAATCCCCCTTACTCCTCTCATCAGATCCTGGGACCCCCGTTTACTATTGGGACAGGAGGCAGTGGCCATGCCTGCCTCCTGTATATAGAAGGCATGGGGAGAGCAGCAAGATGGTATCAGGCAGACACCCAGGCCAGGAGTCTCTGGGTTACACAAAAAGCAGAGCGGATGGCAATGATAGAGAGGGAATCCTTGGCTTGTTGGGGATGAAAGGACATAAATGCCAGCTGGCTGAATGCGAGGAATCTTCTGACAAAGTCTGTACATTTCTCCATTGTGTGAACTCCCTCTCACCTCTACTTACCAAATCCAGACAGGCTCAGATCAAGCAGGTTCAAGTTTTGATATGAACATTTAGCACATTTAGTTCTACTGGTAACAAAGAAATGAATGGATGAAAGCTATAGCCTAAGGGGGAAAAACAGATGATGCAGAACCCAAATCCCCAGCTATGTAGCAACAGCAAATAATAAAGGCAGTTCAATAAAATGTATTTTCCAAATCCAGCTATTAGTTTAAAAACAAGAACAAAGAGTGTGATTCACCATTGCTGGTGCAGACAATGCAACTTGCAGTCACTTGCACAGAGGGAAAGCTGTTCCAGAAAGGAGATTCACCCTGAGAAGGGCAGCTTTAAAATACAGATAGGGCTTCAGAATTGAAAGACGGGGAAAGCTGAATATCTTTGGAGTCATTTTGTCTAAGGGCTGTTGTGGGATATTTTTAACTTGCTTTGTTGAACTATTCAGCAGACATCTAGATATTGTTTATTTGGAGGGTTGTTTGAGACAAAATTTTGCTGGGCAACGTTGGATGCCTAAAGTTAGGCACCTAAATCCATATTTAGACCCTAAGGAAACATAGCTTGATTTTAAGAGCTGCTGGCTACTATCTGCATCTCCCATTGACTTGAACAGAAACCCAAATTATTAGATTTTCCATCATCATTGATCTGATGGGAGATTTCTTTTGCCCAGGACTAAATATTACCAGTGTCACAATGCACTGTGACTCCTCCCGTAACACCTTCTTGCTCTTTAGTTTTTATTATAATTTGTGAACAAGATGGGAGAGAGAGGCTGCATTTCTGATCGTGTTCCATTTCTCAGTTAAGCAGCCAACTCTGTGGGGTTTGGCTGCTGGACAGTAGCCCTATTCCAGTGAACAGAATAGACGCGGAGGTAGTGTCGTGTTCTTTTAACTCAGCCATCCTTGGTGAACCAGAACAATGTGCAGAGTGTGACACACAGAAGTGGTTGCTGCCACTTTTCTCTTCTGTGGATCTGTTTTTCTTTAACATTTGTTTCACTTTAGAGATTAGCAGATTGAGACTTGTTACACTTTGAGAGTTTTTCTGTGCTTCTAGTTCTTGAAAGTGGGGGGAGCGTAAATTATCTTTACACACACACACACACACACACACACTAGAAACAATATGTCTGACAAACTGATACGGTTTCAGGGAAAACTGTAAAAGTAGAGAGATTGTACTGTAAGATTAGAAGGGAGGAAAATTCAGCCTGGGATTTCTGAGCTAATGGGAAATATTTATGGGAGGTTGTGCTAATTTTCCCCTTTTGTTTTGAATAACAATTCCAAAATACTTAACTGCCCGAGAGTTAGGTGGTGTAAGCAATAGCATACTCATTCCACTCTGTTAGGAGGTGTCCACATTTTGTGACCATGATCAGTTAATTGGTCTCAGTTGTTTTTGGTTTTTGGTTTAAGGAGAAAAAGTAAATCTTGGAAGCATACAGGAAGTGCTGGTGAAAGTGAATGAGGTAACACAAATCCGGATTTGGAATGGAAAGCATTCAAAAGTTAAACTAATACCAGCTGTTGTGGTATTAGCAATATACACACAGGGTAAAACCAAAACCAACAATGTAGATGAGGAAGAAAAGCAAAAAACAATACAGAGCAAGAAAAAAAGGTTTTGAGAGATATACAGATAAACACTGAAAAAACTAAAAAATTAAGAACTTTATAGTAGAGAGAGATAAGATGTATCTCTATAGTTAAGGTTACAACCAGTTTTTATTATAAGTCCAGTCTTTAGTGCCTCCCAACTTCGAAATTTTGACTATCAAACCTGATTTACTCAATAACTTTACTCTGAAAGCTAAGAAGAATTTTTATGCAGTGCTTGAATAAAGTTAGTCAAACTGATTTTGTGATATGGATTACTTAAATAATCTGTGCTATGCAAAGCTCATGCATTCATCATGGCAATGACATACCGAAAGAGCAAGGACTACATTGCAGATATTTTTGGGTCATAGAATCCTAGGACAGGAAGGGACTGCAAGGGGTCACCTAGTCCAGTCCCCTGCACTCATGGCAGGACTAAGTATCTGCAGCACAGTGAGAGCTAGGAAAGCCAGAGATCAACTGGGATCTGTGCATTTACCCAGGTAAGGGGGGAAATGGAAATTAACAAACAGAAAATTTCATTAACTTTATATTCCAGTTGTCACTAGATAGTGTTTATCATGGCACATTTCAGTTAAATCTAGCCACTTAAAAATAAGGTGTATGAACAGGTTAGGGAAAGCTAATAAATATCCAAATACATTCATAGTTCATATAGTATCCTGCACAAGGGAAAATGTGTAAGTAAAATGTCATATTACACATTCCAAATTCACCATTAATTTTGCTTGTGTTTGAGGTTAAAAGCAAAGTTTGTCACAAGAAAAAGAAGCTGTCAGAAGTACAATCTACTGCCTGGTTTAAAACACTTTTCATTATTGAACTTGTCCAAATGGTGACGGTCTCATTATCACCCATTGGATGGCATTCCGCAGATTGTGCTGTATAGAATCTAATTTTCTCAAAGATGCCACTTTGATTCTTCTAGCCACCTTAAGAAGTGGTTTCAGAAAGAGGGAGAAAACGTTTTTAAAAAAAATGGGTTGAACTGGCTTTTCATGCATTCAAATCTCTCTTCCCCCTTGTGGGCCAGAAAATAAGTGAATATATAAATGCTTTTTACTGACATTAGTTAAAAAAGGTGGGGGGAGCATAAGGTGTGTGTGTGTCTGTCTGTGTGTGTGTCCGTCCCCTATTTTGGTTTTTTTGTTCTGCATACCAGGAAATGTTGTGACACAATTCTCTAGAAGGATAAAACTTAGAATACTGGTCAGACAAAATCTTATATGTAGGTCACATGTGTAAACCAGACATGCAAACTTCATTTACACTTAGAAAATGTGAATGTTCTAGCAAGACAAAGCACTCAAAAATATCCCACAGGAAAGTTTTCAACTAGCAATCATCACACCTCAGATTAACTTCATTGGTTATGATACTGCCACTGCTATCACTGTTATGATATCATTGGTTATGATATTGCCACTGCGCAAAGTGCTACTACTTTGGCAAGGCCATGAACTAGATTACCACTAGGGACTAGTCCATAAAGTGCTTTAGTTCACACCCAGAGGGGTATACATTTTGATCTACACTAGTGTGTCATGCACTAATTGCCCCATGCAGACTCTGCTGGAGCACATGAAAAGTTTTGTTGTGTATGTTGATGTATCCCCATCTTAAACAGGAACCACATGGGCCAGCGGGGTCTGCACAGGCAAGTTAGTGCGGGACATACAAGTCCAGACTAAAATTTATATCACCCTAGTGCAGATTAAAGCACCGGACAGACAAACCCTACTTCTTTTTTACTTCTAATATCTGTGAGCCAAATCTTGCAGCCCTTTATGCAGGCAAAATTCACAGTGAAAGCAATGGCAGATTTACCAAATAAGGACTACATGATTTGTAATTCCAGGATAACACAAAAATTTAAAACTAGAAACAATTGATTTAACTGGTTTGTCTTGTCGTTTCATGAGAGGCAGTGTGATCTAATGCCTAGGACACTGTGACGGGTAGTGTCCCCTTAAGAGCAGTGTAGCTTGATGGTCAGCCTACCCTGTCATATGGCGTGGTTTGAAAGGTCCTATATATAAAGGATATCGGGAATATTGATAGAGAGCATGAAGTCCCAAGAATAAGTGGTACTTGAGAGAAATTCCTATTATTATATCTTTAAGGGCCTGGGGCCCAGAAGCCATGCAGAGAGGTTTGGGGAAAGGATCCTGTGATAAATGAAGGGGCGGGGGGTAGTTCCCTTTTATGGACCCAGCCAGCCAGTTAGCTATAAAATCTCTCTTAGTAGCTGTTGTCTACTTGCTTTTCCTGCATAGGTAAAAGGTATTGAGTGGGAACCTGGCCAAAAGAGCTAATGGAAAGGTTAGAACTTTTTAAAATTGAAATGACTCCCCTTTTGTCTGTCTGTAGTTGTTCTCAGGGAGAGGCAGACAGGGCAGCAGCTATGCTGTAAGAAACGTGGGGCCAGGTATGGAAAACCATCAGTATCATACCTAGAAATTACTATTTTGAAACCCCAGATAGGTAAGTAGATCAGGAAATGTCGAGGAAGATGCAATCAGGTTTCTCTCTTTTTATTTCTTTATGGCTTGTGGACTCCTCTGTGCTAACCCAGATGCTTTTGTTTTGCTTATAACCTTTAAGCTGGACCTCAAGAAACTATTCTTGATGCTTAATCCTTGTGGTTGCTCTTTTTAAATCTAGCAATAGCCTAAGTTCCCAGATGTATTTTCTTCCTTTTGTTTTTTAATAAAGTTTATCTTTTTGTAAGAACAGAATTGGATTTTTGTGTCCTAAGAGGTTTGTGCACATGTTGTTTAATTAACTGGAGGCAACAGCTGATTTCCTTTGTTTTTCTTTCTCGGCTCTTCCCTGGAGTGGGATGGTGAACGGACTTGAGGATACCCACAGGAAGGAATTTCCAAGTGCCCCTTCCTGTGTTCTCAAAAGGGTTTTGCACCTGGGTGGTGGCAGCATTTCAAGGTCAGAGAAAAGCTGTAACCTTGGGAATTTAATACAAGCCTGGAGCGGCCAGTATGAATTTTTAGAGTCCTTGCAGGCCCCCACCTTCTGCACTCAAAGTGCCAGAGTGGGGAATCAGCTTTGACAGCTCCTCTCTCACCCTGCTAACTGGGGATAAGCTTGGAGATGGGGACCAGTACAAATATGGCCTCCTCCCTCATAGCAGGGCAGACCCCAGCCAAAGATTAGTCTGCTAAGTGCCTGGAATCTGAGGGCTAACTGGGATAGGGGCCAGCTGAGAGAGAAGCTTTTTAAGGCCTTGCAGCTGCTAATACACATTCTGGGGATGAGAGTGGGGGATTTCTGGTCAAGGAGATACAGTCTGAAGCACAAGCACGGCTCCAGGCTAGGGCTCTGGGAGGGTCTTTTGAGAGCTGACTGAGAGGTTCAAGCCTAGAGATGTTTTGGTAGAGTTTCGTTTATTTGTAGTTCTGGAGTTCTGCTGAGGAACTCAGGAAGAACTCCTTAGACATGCGTCTCTCCCACTCTAAATACAACTAAAAACTTTGACTATGACTGTTTTAGAAGGACTTTGCTGCCAGCCCACAGGGAGCCAGATGAAGGCACCTTGGGCCCTGAGCAATTACAGCTGGACTTGAATATTCCGGCAGGGGACTGAATTTTTAAGTGACCTAGCTAGAGGTGCCAACCAGTGGGAAGGCCCAGCAACCCCACACTCTGCCACAAGGGGATACCAGCTGGTGAGTCACTTCTCTGCATGTGGTGCTTGCTCTAATGGGGGACCCTCTGATGGGCACTGGACAGGGAATTGGGAGACCTGGGATCTATTCGCAATTCTACTACTGACCTTCTGTATAACCTTAAGTAAAAGTTGCGTCACCTCTTTGTTTCTCTTCCTGCCTTTTCACTATCTATATTGATTGGAGGATCTCCATCGATGTACTCAGAGTGCCTAGCACAATGAGGCCCTGATCTCAGTTGGGGCCTCTAGATGCTACAGTAACACAAATAAATAATAATAAACCTATGCTGAAATGCTGCATTGAGAGTACTAGGTTCTCTATTAATCAGGACGTTCTGAGGTTTGGAGGAAAACAAATGTTTATGATTTGTGTATATTATGCAGCTATTTCCTTATACAATACAACTCCGTCATGGGAGAGGAGGGAACTTTTTTCGCATGACATTTCCTAAGAGAATGGGAAACTGTTTTAGAGGCTGAGAATGGTCCAACATTTGTGCAGGGGAGGGGAAGCCTATATACAAGAGTGTAAAACCAGAATTACACAATTCTGGCACCTCACTGTAGATACTTGGACAGGAGAGCAACTAAAATGTAGCCTGAGCTTCATAATCAATATCTATTGTACTACATAAATACTTGGTGTTTTAGAATGGGTAAAGTGTCTGAAACTAGTCTCTGAAGGTCTAACAGCTGTACAAAACAGAGCAAACACAGCGCCAGGGTATAGTCTTTATAGCTATCGTATTTCACCCAACAGGTTCAAACAGTTAATTCCACATAACTCTGTATGTATTAGGAATTAACTGGATTTATCATGCTATTGACAGGTAGCCCAAAATATTCACCATAAAGTAGGTAACCTAACTCAATGTATAAACTGTTGTGCAGATGATGAGCCAAAATTAAGTAACAAATGGCTTTGCACTTTTTTAAAATTATTTTTCAGTACCACAGGATGACTCTGTTGTTGGCGTTTCTGTAGCAGGTTGATTTTTTACGGGGTGGAGTTGCTTGGAGAGGACCCGTCAACTCCCAGCAGAGGAAGAAATCAGAAGGAGAAGGAGAAGGTGGGGTTGGATAGGACATACACTACACAAGCAGCCAACTAACATCACCAGACAGGCACTGCGGTGGAACCCCCAAGGCAAGCGGAAAAGAGGCCGTCCAAGAAACACCTGGCGACGCGACCTTCAGGCTGATAGCAAAAAAATGGGCTATACCTGGAACCAGCTAGAGCAAATGGCCCAGGATAGAGGACTCTGGAGATCTGTGGTTGGCGGCCCATACCCCGATTGGGGTGACGGGCATGAGTGAGTGAGTGACCACAGGATGAAGGATTAAAGTGGACTGATGAGAAAGCACAGAGAATGAAAATGCTTCAGAACTGTTCTGTGGACTCTCCTCTAATAAATTCCTTTCTCATCCAGCTCTAAATAAGGCTATTTCAACACATGCTTACAGTCAAGACAGTTAATTAAGGTGAAGTTAAGGACGTAAATATCCATCATTGCCTAAAGGGGGAAAACCATTAAGAAAGTTGTTGGTTTTGTGTGTTTGGAAAATTATAACAAATGCTAGAACAGCTGAAAATTCACAGTACTGTTACGCTTTAACCTCCCCCCACCACCACACCCCAAAAAGAAACCTAGGAACGGAAGGGATGCACAGCTAAGGCCCTCCACAAATCTCAACTTTTCTTCCAATGGTATACTCGCTTTCCACCCTAGATACCCGTCAAAAAGTGTTAATAACCTGGTGGCATTTTGTTGAAGGTTTTGATAAGGACTTCAAGACGTTTGCAGCTAATGGCTGTAGATAGTTTAAGTCTACTAAATTCACTTGATTAGTGTGTTTTTTCTGTGGAGTCAAGTAAATCTGGGTACCCAGCTTTTGTTTAGTACATGCATGTCCATATATATGTGTGATTCCCTCACTGGCCTACACCACTAACAGATAAATTACCTAGGTATTTATATGACACCTCACCATCGTATCTGGGCACCTACATACCTATGTGAAGTCCCTCACAATGAGAGTACTTTCTCATTTGAAAGCCTGCATGCTTTTGAAATTGTCCCCAAAGACTGTCCTGAGCATGGTCACTTGAGTGGGAGTGACCTTTATGACAGATTGGGTCACAGAAACCCCCTTGGGACTGTCACCTAATATGCTGAGACTGCCTCTAAGCCCATTTTCCCTGGCAGCTTGGGACTTCAGCACCTTGCTTGGTTGCGCCACACACTAGCCTGCTACAAACACAGACCCAAGTGTGAACCACATCCCCCCCAAAGCTGAAGACTTAACTGAAAACAGCTTAAGAAGTGCTCCTGTCTCCAACACCAGATATCCAGCTCCCAATGGGATCCAAACCCCAAATAAATCCCTTTTACTTTGTATAAAACTTATACAGGGTAAACTCATACATTGTTCGCCCTCTATAACACTGATAGAAAGATATGCAGCGCTGTTTGCTCCCCCAGGTATTAATACTTGTTCTGGGTTAATTAATAAGTAAAAAGTAATTTTATTAAATGTAAAAAGTAGGATTTAAGTTTTTCCAAGTAATAACAGACAGAACAAAGTAAATTACTAAGCAAAATAAAACAAAAACACGCAAGTCCTAACCCTAATACAGTAGGAAACTAAATGCAGGTAAATCTCACCCTCAGAAATGTTCCAATAAGATTCTTTGATAGACTAGACTCCTTCCTGGTCTGGGCCCAGCAATCACTCACATCCCCGTAGTTTCTGTCCTTTGTTCCAGTTTCTTTCAGGCATCTCTTTGGGGTGGCAAGGCTATCTCTTGAGCCAGCTGAAAACAAAATGGAGGGGTTTTCAGGGCCTTTTATATCCTCTCTCTTGTGCCACATCACAGCCACAAGACGGGGTCTCTAGCCAACTAGGCAAGTCACATGTCTGAGAATGATCAACATTTTGCAGGCTGATGCCATTGTTTACATGTTAGTTTGAATGTTCCCAGGAAAGTTCAGGTGTGGATTGGCATCTTCCAAAGTCCATTGTCAGTTAAGTGTTTCTTGGCTGGGCACTTACTGAGAATAGTCCTTTCTCAAGAAGCTGACCAAATGCTTCACTGAGCTACTTAGAATCAAACAAATACATAGTAATATTCATAACTTCAAATAAAAAAGTGATACATGCATACAAATAGGATGAATATATTCAGTAAATCACAACCTTTGCAGAGAGATGTTACATGGCATAGCTAGCATAAAACATATTCCAGTTATGTCATATTTATACTCATAAGCATATTTCTATAAAGCACTTTGGGGTGCAACATCACAACCGTGGCTAACAATAGATTGCTCTATAATCTGTGCCATAATTTCCACAAAGAAATACAGGTTTTCTATGACCACAAAAGGTTTAACTTTCATTGGTAAAGTCTGTAGACTCTGTTTACCTTTAATAGGAAAATCCTTGTTGTGCAGTTGTGAGAGATGAAGAAAACTTAGGAATCAAGTTTTCTTCATCTCTCACAACTGCACAACAAGGATTTTAACATTTGTAGTAAAACTGCAAAGAAAATAAGATGACTGAACTATACTGTGACATTACCCATGGTACAATCTGGGCTGTTGAACAGCTGTCCCCCCCTCAATTTTCCAGCCTGGGGTGTCTTTTTCACTACTTTTCTGAGACAGCAACCACTCCTGGTCCGCTCAAACACAGCCTGTAATGTAAATTACTCCCAGCTATACAGTACGAGTGCTCTGGCCAGCCACTCTTGTATTACACTTCAGAGTAACACCAACAAATTACTTGTACTAGACTTTCCCTCAGAAATGTGCGTCTTGTACTGCCCAGCACTCTCCTGGACAATACAAGCTCATACAAAGTCTGTAATTTTCTTAATAGAAAACAATATGCACAAATCTCAAATGGAATTTCCCAAACACTTTAATCCAAGCACACTGGTTTAAATAAAACAATAAAAACAAGTTCATTAACTATAGAAGGATAGACTTTAAGTGATCACAAGTAATGAGGCATAATAGTCAGAACTGGTTACAAAGAAATAAAAGTAAAATGCAATTAACACCTAATTTAACAAGCTAAGTGATTTCAAAGCAACAGTCTCTCTCACCACATGTTCTAGCAGTCTTACTGGCTGAATTCCTTTCCACCAGGATCCCTCCCCAGTCCAAAAATACTTCCTTTGTTTTTCAAGCATTGTTGGTGCCATAAATAGAGATGAAGGGAAAGATCTTTGGGGGCACCTGTTCCTCTTTCTTATAGTTCTATTTTTCTTTGAAAATCATCCCCAGCTGAAGTTCATGAGAGTTCTGTGAGGAAAGGAATCTCCAGCTGTTTCTTTTCCAAAATGTAGATTTCTTGCTCACACCCTTTTTCCTGCCAAAGAATGGCCACTTAACCAGGTGATAGTCCATTTGATTTTATTGACACCTGGCTGAGGTGTCAGTTTGCCTTTTGTCTCTGAGGAACTGGTTTCTACCTGCTTTTCTAAACTTGGAGCATGTCTCAGCAATCTCATGCTGTAGAATTTTATAACTTTACAGACAATATTGCCACACATATTTTACCAGGACAATAATGATCAGCAAATTATGAGTTTTCAAATGATACTTCACAAGGCACACTCAGTCTTGTAAAAAGGTGAGACAGACTGTCACATATACCCAAAGTCCTTTTTACCACCACTGGAGCTCCACTGATGGAGGAATATGATGAATACTCTGCCCTTTCACTCAGTCTTCCATAGATTGGAAACTCTTTTTTTGTTATATACTAAATAGATGCTAAAAGTGATGTAGTGTTCTGGGTCTGAGCTTCATGCCTTTGAAATAGGGTGAGAGAGGAGGCTGTTTGTATTAAACAAAACCAGGAGCACTTTTGAGTAACCATCTTTTGAATTTTATGTCTTCTAAGTAGGTCAGTACGGCTGTTAATGGGCCAGCACTGCTGGCCTAGTGATAAACCTTTTGTTTCTGCAAGAATGTCTGTTACTGTTTCAACATCTGTTCTTCTGTGATAACATGAGTACTGCTTGCACTAAAATATTTGTCCTCTGTAATTAATCCATTAATTTATTCCCAGTGCAGAAAACCTTTGTACAGATTCACTGTTTTGTAGAAAATAGCCATCTAAAGGATAAGCTGTTTTATAAAAAGCAACCTCCTTTCACCTAGCCATTATCCACAATTGCCACTCTGCATTTGGTAATTTCAAATATAAACCTGGATATTATAATATATTAAAATAAATGCAACCTGGGGTTTGTATTTTTAATAAAGATGAACATAGGCCGTATTGATATTTTTCAAGAAAAGAATGTGTTTGGTAAACTAGTTAAAGTGGGAGACTACTATTTGCAGTCGGGAGGAGCAATACATAAAAAAGACAAAGAGATATATACATGCAGGTCCCAGTCCTTGGGAAATACAGAGCATTCTGTGCACCCATTGAACTGCAGCAACTTGCAGGATCCTTCACAGGATTGGCCCCTCTGCCTCTTTTTCTTTATAGACACTGCTAATGGTAATTAGCAAGGAGCCTAAGCTTCAAAGTAAAAACTGGATCCAAATGTTCCTTATGTTCAGGAGATGTGCTCAGATTTGTGGTTCTGCTTTGGTCCCATCGCTAATTGTAGACAAGAATAAATACTTTCATCTTCATAGCATCAAGGTAAAATGATCTCTTTTGCTACAGTGATGTTTGCCAGGTCACCATTTTATAGTGTGGGGGGAAAGTATTTTAATAAGCAATCATTCAACCAGGTGCAGAATTTACAGTATCTAGCCAACCCACTAAGATGGCTCAGTTTCGAGATTTTCTCCTTTGTCTCATTTACACCCCTAGAAGAGGCAGTAAGCAATCAGATGCTCTTTGTTATTAGTAAATGAACTTATTGAGAGCAACCTGTTTTCTTGGCTACAGTTGGAAACTTCCCTTTCCAATAGCTTCTTTCATTTTATTTATGCAGGAGCACTTCAGTCTAATTTAACAGTTCAAGATGATTTTACACAAGTATTTTGAAAAAAATGTTTCTATTATAAGTCTATGGTTCTGAGTGAGATTCACAGTCTTAGAATCATAGGGTTAGAAGGGACCACAAAGGTCATCTCGTCTAACCCCCAAAGAATGGGGTCTGGTGCTAGTTACAATTCATCTGTAACTGGATGGTTACAATTCATCAACCTCTGGATTATGGGCCCAGCATGCTCCTGCTGCACCACTCTGCTTAACCAGCTACATCTTTAAACACATTGGAGGATGTCTTATTGTTAACTACATAAACCAATAATCAGAAGCTACAAAATTCCTTTCAGAAAGAGTAGGAATTTGTTAGACTATATTGTGTGCCCTTATTCCAAATGTGCAAGAATGGCACTGTACTGTATACTTCTAAAATCATGACAGATCTAGTAGACCGTGCATAATGCTGGGAGCAAAGAGCTCCCAAATACAGTTGGTCATGAATCTTTTTATGAAACATCTTGAACCAAACAAATGCTGATTTGTTGAAACCAAAAGTGTTCCTGGGAAAGGATTAGTTCTGATGAATTTTCTGACTCAATGTCCCATTTTGACATCTTTAAAACAAAGTTTAATTCTTTGGTTAAAAGTTACTTTTCATTTTGAAATTTAACTAAATTCATACTAAAAATGTTACACTAGTTTAAAGAACACATGTTATAATACAAAGTATAACATTTTCAGATGGAAATATGACTTTTTTAAGTTGCCAGTATCTCTTTAGCCTAAAAGATTGTAGTCAGTCTTAATGAATAACACACACAGTTGTGCACAAATGGTCTCCGTCTACTCTTTCCACAAATTCTCTTTTCTGCATTCTTCCCACATTTATCTCTTCACTGATAATCTCTCTCATACCTTAGTTGTCCTACATATTTTTGTCTAAGACAGAGCATGCTTTTCAGAGTAGGGAATATGTCTTATATAATTTTGTCAAGCATCATGTAAATTTACAGGGCTATGTAATAGTTCTGCTGGGTTTTGATAACATAACAGTGCACATTGCTTCTCAAAAATGAAATGTTTCAGAAGTTAAGCTATTTGGTTGGTCAAGATCAAGACTGAAGCTGATGTGAGAAGTTATTTCTGTCAGGACTGTAACAGCAAGATAGACTAAGATAACACACTTTCTTCAATTCCACTGGATTTACAAGCACTTTCTCAAATTACATTACTTGCAGGTATACCCACCTCTAGCCACATGATACACAACATCACTTCATCTGTACTAAGTAATTAATTTCCACAGCACAAGTCAGCAAATGCTTCCAGATTTCACTATGACATTACCATATCTCTCAGATATTATTCTTTTAGCGAACACTTAAAGGTCTGAGTGAAAGGGTCTTTTTGCCAGTTCAGCAGCTCGAGTCTCCTCTGCAAGGTTGTGGCGAAATTTGTCATTCATATTAGTTTCTTTATTAAAAAAATAGAACCAGTTTTATTAATCTTATTAATTTTAAAAAAGGACCCATTAACCATTTTGTTCAATGTTGCTATCTCAGTGTAATCAAACTAGAAAGGGCCTGAACAACATCCTCAGAGCAAAAGCAGGTCAGAATTGTAGGTACAGACCCGTATACAAACTGTTTTCTGTTCATTCCCTCTGGGCCACTTGGCATTGGCCACTGTCAGAAGACAAGATACTGGGAGAGATGGACCTCTGGTCTACCCAGTATAGTCGTTCTTATGTTCTTATGTTAACTGTATAACCTGATCTGTCTAAACCAACAACACCAAATTTTGAGAAAGGCTGGTTCTGGGTCTGAGCTTTGTAACTCAGGTTCATTTGATATCAAGTAGTACCTCAATGGCAGTGTAAATAGGTTAGACAAAATTCTCTCAGTGACATCTCTGGAATCTCAGTGACTTCCCTGGGGGTCCACAGATGTAAGGCAGAGCAGAATTTGTCCTACAAACAATGGGCCAAGAATGCATCCAGTGCTGGACACAGTGACTCCACTAGGGTGACCAGGTGTCCAGTTTTTAGCCAGAACCCCCAATCGAAAAGGAACCCTGGTGGCTTCGATCAGCACCACCGACCAGGCTGTTAAAAGACCAGTCAGTGGTGCTGCGGAGCTAAGGCGGGCTAGTCCCCACCTGCCCAGGGCAGCGCGGTGCACCTTGGAAGTGGCCAGCAGGTCCGGCTCCTAGGTGTGGGGAGGGGCATGGGGCTCCAAGCACTATCCCTGCCCTGAGCACCAGCTCTGCACTGGTTCCCAACCAATGGGAGCTGAAAGGGGGGGGGCACGTGCCTGTGCGTGAGAGTAGCACACAGTGCCACAGAGCCTCCTGCCTCCTCCCCCACGTAGGAGCTATACCTGCTTACCATCTAGACCACGTTCCCCTTGTTTGCTTACGAGAAAGACTGTTAGTTTGTTGTAGTATCTTTCCTGGAAACAAAGTAAGCTGACTAGTCTAAAATTCCATGGGTCCTCTTTGTTCCCCTTTTCTAAAGGCAGATCTCATTCTAGAATACTTACGGAACTAACTGCAGCAATCGCAGAACAGTTAGCAATTCTCTTTGAGAACTCCTGGAGGATGGGTGAGGTCCCAGAGCAACTGCGATAAAGATAAGTGCAAAGTACTATACTTAAAGAACGTCTACACTGCACACACCTTTCAGCAGCGTGTAGCTTACACATGCCACTGGGTGAGGCACTGCTTAGGCAAGTAGCATAAAGATACACCTGAACCCTGTGGGTATGTGCCCTACATGGCTCTTCACTCACCCAAGCAGTGCCTCTCTGTCTACACTTCTATACTGGCAGTGTACTGTTCCACCGGCAGCACCCTACTTACAAGTTTTTCCCTGCTGCCTCCCCCTGGCAGAGGCTTTCACTGACACGCTTGGATGCAACCTGCTTTTCACTGACAACACATATCCTACATGCTGCAGCAAGAGATGTGCAGTGTAGACATAGCTTTAGGAAGGAAAAAAAATCAAATGCACAGCTACAAAGTGGAGAATACCTGGCTAGATGCTAGAACTTCAGAAAAGAATCTGGGGGGTTACAGTGGCTCGAATTGAATATGAGCCAGAAATATGACGCAGTTGCAAAAAAAGGCTAATATTCTGGGGTGTACTAAAAGTACTGTCATATGTAACACGCAGGAGATAATTGTTCCGCTCCACTCAGCACTGCTGAGGGCTCAGCTGAAGTACTGTGTCCAGTTCTGGGTGCCACACTTGGAGAAAGATGTGGACAAACTGGAGAGCGTCCAAATGAACAACAAAAATTATAAAATGTTTAGAAAATCTGACCTGTAAAGAGATGTTAAAGTAACTGGGCATGTTTAGTCTTGACAATAGAAGATGAAGAGGGACCTGTTAACAGTCTTCAGATATGTTAAGGGCTGTTATAAAGAGGATTGTAATCTATTGTTCTCTATGTACACTGAAGCTGTAGGCTTTGGAGGTTAAAGTAAGAACCCAATAAGCTGTTCCCTTAGTTAAACCTTAGCCTTTCCTTGCAAATTAGGTAGGCCTCATCTGTCCCAAACACTCCCCACCCTCCCCCTGCAACCCTCAGTATTGGGCCGCACCTTTACAGCTTCTGCCTCAGTCTGATCATCTGAGTCCCTAGTTTTATTTGCTTTCAAGTAGGCTCTCAATTAATCACAGTTAACTCATGTGATTAACTGAAAAAAATGAATTGTGATTTAAAAAATGAATCACAATTAATCAGAGTTTTACAATAAAATACCAACTGAAATTTATTAAATATTTTGGATGTTTTTCTACATTTTCATATATATTGTATTCTGTGTTGTAATTGAAATCAAAGTGTATATTATTTTTTATTACAAATATTTGCACTGTTAAAATGATAACCAAAAGAAATAGTATTTTCAATTCACCACATACAAGCACTGTGGTGCAATCTTTTTGTCGTGAAAGTGCAATTTACAATTGCAGATTTTTTTGTTACATAACTGCACTCAAAAACAAAACAATGTAAAACTTCAGAGCCTATGAGTCCACTCAGTCCTACTTCTTGTTCAGCCAATCACTCAGACAAACAAACTATTTTACAGTTTCAGGAGATAATGCTGCCCTCTTCTTATTTACAATGCCACTAGAAAGTGAGAACAGGCATTTGCATGGCACTTTTATAGCTGGCATTGCAAGGTATTTACATGCCAGATATGCCAAACATTTGTATGTCCCTTCATACTTCAGCCTCCATATCAGAGGACATGCTTCCATGCTGATGACGCGCGTTAAAAAAATAATGTGTTAATTAAATTTGTGACTGAACTCGGGGGAGAATTGTATGTCCCTTCCTCTGTTTTACCCACATTCTGCCATATATTTCATGTTACAGCAGTCTTGGATGATGACACTGCACATGTTGTTAATTTTAAGAACACTTTCACTGCACATTTGACAAAATGTAAAGAAGGTACCAATGTGAGATTTCTAAAGATAGCTACAGCACTCAACCCAAGGTTTAAGAATCTAAAGAGCCTTCCAAAATATAAGAGGGATGAGATGTGGAGCATGCTTTCAGAAGTCTTAAAAGAGTAACACTTCAATGAAGAAACTGCAGAACCTGAACCCCCCTAAAAACAACAACAAATCAACATTCTGCTGGTCGTATCTGATTCAGATAATGAACATGCATCGGTCCGCACTGCTTTGGATTGTTATCAAGCAGAACTCATCATTAGCATGGACACATGCCCCCTGGAATGGTGGTTGAAGCATGAAGGGACATATGAATCTTTAGCTCAGGGATCGGCAACCTTTGGCACGTGGCCCATCAGGGAATTCTGCTGGCAGATTGGGATGGTTTATTTACCTGCAGCATCCGCAGGTTTGGCCAGTTCGCCATTCCAGGCCAATAGGGGTGGCAGGAAGCAGCGGGAAGCGGCGTCCAGCACATCCCTCAGCCCACGTCACTTCCCGCTGCCCCCACTGGCCTGGAACGGCGAACCTCAGCCAGTGAGAGCTGTGATCAGCCGAACCTGTGGACACTGCAGGTAAACAAACCATCCCGGCCTGCCAGCAGATTTCCCTGATGGGCTGTGTGCCAAAGGTTGCCGATCCCTGATTTAGCATATGTGGCATGTAAATATTTAGCGTATGTGGCATGTAAATATTTTGGGACACCATGCTATGAAAATGCCTGTTCTCACTTTCAGGTGACATTGTAAACAAGAAGCGGGCAGTATTATCTCCTGAAAATGTAAACAACCTTGTTTGTCTGAGTGATTGGCTGAACAAGAAATAGGACTGAGTGGACTTGCAGACTCTAAAATTTTACATTGTTTTATTTTTAAATGCAGGTTACTTTGTACATAATTCTACATTTGTAAGTTCATCTTTCATGATAAAAAGATTGCACTACAGTACTTGTATTAGGTGAACTGAAAAATATTATTTCTCTTGTTTTTTTACAGTGCAAATACTTGTACACCTCTACCCCGATATAACACAAACCAATATAACATGAATTCAGATATAACACAGTAAAGCAGTGCTCTGGGGGAGTGGGGCTGTGCACTCTGGCGGACCAAAGCAAGTTCGATATAAGGCAGTTTCACCTATAATGCAGTAAGATTTTTTGGCTCCTGAGGACAGCGTTATATTGAGGTAGAGGTGTAATAAAAAATAAATATAAAGTGAGCCCTGTACACTTTGTATTCTGTGTTGTAATTGAAATCAATATATTTGAAAATGTAGAAAACACCCACAAATATTTAAATAAATGATATTCTATTATTAACAGTGCCATTAAGTTTTTAAATCACTTGACAGCTCTACTTTCAAGCTGTCTGGCTTGGATTTCCCCTAAGGACAGAAGCTGGAACCTTACTCCTTCTGTGGGATAAGCCAGACTTCTGATTCCACACTGATGGGAGGTTTGATTCTAACTAAGACTGATTTACCCTATTGCTAGCAATGCAGTAGCCATCAAAACCCACAGATACATAAAATCATAAAATACAAATAACTAACCACACTCTTCAAAGCAGTGTGTCTTAACCTTTCCAAACTACTGTACCGCTTTCAGGAGTTTGATTTGTCTCAAGTACCCCAAGTTTCACTTCAATTAAAAGCTACTTTCTAACAAAAATCTGATCTAAAAATACAAAAGTGTCATAGCACACCATTACTGAAAAATTGCTTACATTCTCATTTTTACCATATAATTATAAAATAAATTGACTGAATATAAATATTGTATTTATATTTCAGTGTACCTGAAACCTGAGCCCCACTGCCTGGGGCTGAAGCCTGTATCTTAGTTTTTTGGGGCCCCAGGGCCATGAGACCCCAGGAAATTGCCCTACTTGCCACCCCCTAATGCTTATCCTGACTCCCCTGAACCCGTCCCACAAAGTCCCTGGGGGCATGACCCCTAGGTTGTGCAACACTAACCTAGGCAAATATCTAGATGAGTTGACATATCCCCTGGAAGACCTCTGCATACCCCCAGGGTTACATGTATCTCTGGTTGAGAACCACTGCTTCAGAGGACCCTCTAAAATGATATTCTAGCAACCACCACATTTCAGAGCAACCTGAACCACAGTAAAGTTTGTTTGTTTTTTTTTGTAAGTCAAACTGCATAGAACACATCATCTTAGAAACCCTCCATAATATAGCTGTAAATCATTCAAACATCCCTCACCCCTGCCACTTCAATTTTCAGTTTAGAATGATTGTTGGTGGTGGTATGATGACATTCTTCATTAATAATACCTTTTAAATTACTTGTCTCAAAATGAGGCAGAGAAATGTATATTTTTCAAACTGGAAGGTTGAAAGTACCATTTAAAACAGCAAATCAATAGTTTACACAAAGAGGAAAGTTTTCCATTTCTTCTCCATTCATACTGAATGTCGGTCTTAGTAACTGTCACTGATTGATAGCAGTGGGGTGTGATTGCAAACTATGCACGAATTAATAAACTTAAAAAAAATTAAAGAGTATCTTATGTGAATGTAGTTTGCTCTAACAAGTATGTCCTGATCTTTTACCAATTATCATGTAGAAAACCTTATACAGCACAGCAACCATTCAGCAAATTAGAAATGAGCATCAAAAACCAGTGAATAGCTCCTCACAAAACTTCAGCAGAAATCCGACAGAAAACTTGCATGAACAGCACAACTGGTCAAATTAGAACACTAATCAAATTTTGAGCAGCTAGTCAGACTATTGCTATTGCAAAAATAGGTATGTCTTAACAACTATTTGGGGAATGACTGCTCTTCACACACATACTCTGATTTGCACAAGAACAAGAGTATGGTCCATTAATAATTGGCTGTTCTTCACTTTTTCTTCTTAAAAAGTCTCAGTTATCAGAAACACAATACCATGTGACTTCAGTGACTAGTCATCTCCTATGAACAACAAATAACATGGACTCAAATACAGATATTGTCTTGTGGACAACTTATCGTGCCAGTCACAACCTCACCTGCCAGTGGCAACAGATCCTCTGTTTAGCTATAAAACTCTGGCCATAAAAATAAATTGAGTGAAGGATAGATCAGAAACGGAAGGATAACTCACCAATGTCTATAACCAGTGCCACACAGACTTTAGGTCAAAGGGAGGTTCTGACTGACTAACAAAGCCAATGGAGCAGCCCAGTCTCTATCCAAAAGCAAGGGTAATGATTCCCGACCTGGGTCATCAGCCAGTGCACAGACCTCTTCCATCTGCGCTAAGAATAACTCTGTTAGTTGGAAGGAGTAGCAGTGTTGCCAACTCTTTTTTATTTCTTCCACCCCCTTTAAATCCCCAGTTTCTACTGTCATGTCATTATGTGAGAAATCTCAGCTTTCATGTGGAAGAAATGTATGTTTCTAACACTAGCTGCAGAGAAAAGCTTGGAAAAAGTGAATGCTAAGGGCTCAAAAATGAAAGAGCACATAAAAAGAACCCCAAATGTATTTTATTTAAAAATCCATGAGTAAGTTAACTCATAACTTGCAGGGGTGCAGGACTGATGCATAATTTTTGAATGCTTGTGGTTGGCAGTGCTGCAGTAACAGAGTATCAGCTAGTGGGCCAGCTGTTACAGGAGGACACGAGATATTATCCATGTTAGAACTGGTTGGGAATTTTCCATCAATGTGTTGTTTTTCAAAAGAACAGGCTATTTCTGCAAAACTGAAGTTTTCCTGTGGAAAATTTTAGAGTTTTCCCCCCACCACCACCATCCAAATGTAACCCCCACCCCGCCCCTCATCATATTGAACCAATGTAGTGCATCATGGAAGTTGTAATCCAGCTGCAGATCCTGGCCCACATAGGAGAAAGGGGGCATAAGACAGCTGAACTAACCTTCCAAGAGGCACCGCAGCAGTTCAAGGAAACAGATTAATGTCAGGCCAAAACTTTTTGACATTTCTGAAAATTTTCAGTTCAGAACTTTATGTTCCATGAAAAAGCTTATTTTGTCTTTGTCCAAATTTGGGACAAAACCAGAATTGGATAGAGTGGAATTTTCCACAGGATGGAAATTCCAGTTTTCTATTTGCTCCAGTCAGTGTATGTCAACAGGCACACTGTATCCACAGGCTCATTATTTTCCTCTTTCCCAAACCTAGGCAACTCACCTGTGCAATGCAAGAATAATCTACAGACAATAAATTAGAAATCTATTAAATCTTCCAGAAAAACTAGAAATGTCTGAGATCCAGGAATTGTAATTCCATAAAGTTTAGTAATTTGTTCAGGAGTCAGGTTAGCTGGAGAGAAGAAACAGCCCAGTAACAGCACAACTCTCAGCTCAGTCTAACTCTGCTTAGGCTTCTGGAAACATACAGTTTGCATTAGTCATACTCAAAGGCTTAAGCTGGGTATTAGCATAGTCACTCCTATATTAATAAACAGGATAATTATTCTCACAGAACTCTTTAAAATCATTTTAACAACCCTGGTGTCTTGCTGGTGCTTCATACTATATGTCTGGCAGAACCGCAGTGAAGTCCCAACATTTTGCAAGTGAATTGAGACGTTCAAAAGTGGGGTGAATGACAATAAAACAGAGGGTCTAATTCTGCTCTCACGTTTGATTTATTCTTGATTGACAATATTGATAACCATGTAACTATTTTGGATTTACATCATTGTAGCAAAGCAGCATTTGGTTCTGTGTGCAACAGACTGAACAATAATTCCTTTAAATGTTGGTGGGAATTGTAAACAAGTATCAAAGAAAGAATAACCACAATCTGTTCTCAGAATTCTCAATAACACTTCAAAGACTTCTACTTAGTGTATAACAGAACAGAATTTTGCCCCGTAAGAGGATACTTAATAACTACTGAAGGAGTATTTCTTTCAGTCCTTCAGCTTTATGAATTCCTCTCCAAAGTAGCTGAAAAAACTTAACCTATAACTGTTTATCATATGGGGCTTAATCTCCTTTGAACTCTTCCTACAATTATTTAAATCCAAAGGTTCACATTCTACTACACTCACCTATTATGTTAATGGCCTGTTTTTCAAATAACCCCTTGAAATACAACAAGAATTGAATTCTCTGGTAAGAGACTTAGTACTCCCAAATGGTGTTATGATGGACAGAACTTTTTGATGGAGTGAACAATATGCTGCAGAGTCATCAAAATTTACAATTTTCACTTACAGTAAGATTTGATAAAGAACCAAAGTACTGGGAAGGTTAGAGGAAAGAAGATATTAAGCCTAACTTGTAAGTAACAGATCCAATGCTCCAATGGAGCTATCTTCAAAGCCTGACTGAAGTGAATATTCAAGTAGATGTATTAATGCACCACAACCTGGAAGAATTACACACCAGGATTTATTTATCTACTGAAACTTAAAGGTATGTTTAAATGGGTTATTTGTAAAGATGATAAAGGGAAGAAAGATATCGTTTCTTTGAAAGGTCTAAGTTTCCAAATACTGTTCTTCAATGTGATTGTTTAATGTTAATTTTAAATAGGAGAGGGTGCCTGGAAGAGTAGTTGGGGCCAGAAAATCTTTGTTCTACTTCTGACTCTGCGACTGACTCAGTGTGTAAGGCTGGGCATGTCACATTACCCTTTTGTGCATCTGTTTCTACATCTCTGTAATGGGGATATTAAAGCCTTCCTACCTCATTGAAACAGTGAGACTTAATTTAAATTAAAGACTGTAAAGTCCTTTCAGTTCTAAGTATGAATAATTGTTGGCAATTCACATATGAGAGACAAACAAGTGGTTTGTTGCAGAGTGATGAACTTTTTGTTTAAAGGTACCAGATATTTGAAAAGCTAATCTATATCTGAGCCAATTAATGTAGTTGTTACTAATGCAAAATTCCCACTTATGTCAGTGAGACCTTAGCCTGAGTAAGAATTGTAGGACTGAATATTTCTGTTTTAAGGAAAGAAATACAGACTATTTAAAAAAAATTTACATCTGCTTTCAGTCTCTTAGATATACTTTCACTGTATATATATCAGGACCATGAACCAATATAATGCCATCATGGTACATTGCTGTTTATGCTTTAAAAAGGAAGTAGAATGTCAAAAATAATCCCAAGGCAATAGGTGACTTTTTGAACCCAAATCTGTACTAAATTCTTCAGTTTCACACCAGAATTGCAAAGGTGAATGATGTCACATCAGAAATAGAAGGTTTGCAGGGGGTTCATTTTATTATTTAACAAGCTTGTTTGCTGGGAAACAATGTCTTTTGTTGAAAAATATTTCAGTGTCTTTAAAAATGTCTTATTATATTTTTTTAAAACTGCCTAAATTTAATGTCACTGTGTAATCTGATTGTATACAATGAGGATGCCACCAGCATCAGTACAACTTAGATACTTTTTCTTTATCTGATTTTAAATGGTGGGTCACTATTTTAAAACCAAATCAATATTTGCCAAGGTATCTACTGCTACTGTTTCCTGTTTTAAGCATGAGGGGAACTGTAGCAGGGTCAGATCCTCAGCTGATACAGCCCTCAAGATGCTGGTATTTTAAATTGTGGCCACAGCAGCAATTCTTTAGAGAGAGGGAGGGATTAATGGGTTGAGGAGCAGCAATGGATCAAATTCTTCATGTTTTTAGTCACAGCTTTCACACCCTGTGACAAGTCACTTAACACCTCTGTGCTTCAGTTTCCCCTCTGAAAACTGAGATAGTACTTACCTGCCTGAGCCTCAGAGTATTGTGAAGATGGATTAATGTTTGTACAGTACTTTGGACATTACTGTGCTTATTTATGTCTAAGTATTACTATGCAGGGAACAATCCTGCACTGGCAGTAACACAGACCAGATGATCTATTAGATCATGTCCATATTTAAGTCTGAGATTTTTTATCTGAATAATAAAACTACATCAGACATATATGGGCCAAATTCTATTTAGACCAAGGCCACTTTATGTCACCAAATCAAGTATTTCTAGATTTAGTCCTCAGAAGATGCTAGAAGCATAGAGTGGTACAATACCTTAAGGTTATAGTTCAGTCAGCTAGGAAAGTTTCTACCTGTATGTTTTGTTCCCCCCACCCCACCCCGCCTACTATGCTCCCCTTTCTCTCTTCAGATAGCTTACTCTGGCACCTTATCCACACTGGGAAATTGAGCAGGGTAGGTTGACATAGGGCTTAAAATGCCTGTGGTTCATCCATACTAGAGCTCACAACATTGGTCACATGGGTACAGCACTGTTGGCAATAGCAGGAAATTGTTCACAAGTCTTCAGTGACTGACTGGCTGTGAGTAAAAGGAAAATCCCAAAGGATTTTACATTGTGAAGTCAGAGCTACACTGGGGTAGTGAGTCTTAATTTGAACAAGTGCACTGAGACAGCTGGCATTAGTTTTGGACTGGAGCTCTGAGAGAACCTGTTTGATTGGTTGTAACTTATGATATTTCTGATTTGGGGATGACAGAGCCTCCTTCTCGGGGAATAATCGTTACCAAGTGTTTTTTCTGAGAAAGGTGTTTGTTACAACTGATTCTATCACCAATCCTGCACCTTCCAGTTCCCTGCTGCTTTTGTATCATTGGCATTAGCAAAGGGAGACTTTCTGAAGATCCTCTTTGTGAGCTGAAAATCATACTTCAGTAGTTTACTCAAGGACTTTATTTTATCAGCCCTGCCCTTTCAGTCTTATGTTTGGCTAGTGACCCAGAGTTCTTTCCCTTTTTTACTTTACAAACCCCACAATTCCAATGGACTTATGCTCTGAAAAAAAAGCAAGGAGCTCCTAATTAACCTTAGAAATCACAGCCACTAAGCAATTTACATATGTAGCTGTCTATCAGCCCTAGCATGAAAGCATTTGTGTAACCCTTTTATGTACTGTTTACTGAATTCCAACATACAGGAGGTTAACACTCCTAGTTTTCAAGCGTGCCAAGAACGACAGATTGTGCATACATGTATTGCATGGGAGTTAGTGGGTCATTGTTCATCTCAGACCTGTGCAACAGCCACACAATTGTTGCCAGAGAATCAGGCCCCTAGCAGAGACTCAGCCAAGAAAATCTGTTTCCCTTAATGTTTCTCATACCATACGGCCAAGCAGAGCGGTGAAACTGCAGTTCAGAGCTCTGCTTGCTCTGCCTGGCTTAGGATCAAAATCAGTGACATTCTCTGAAAGAAGAGCTGGTGATAGGTGATCCTTTGTCCCTACTAGTGGTAGAAGAAACCATCAAAATGCACACCTCATCCCTGCCACACCAAATGAGAGGGGAAAGGGAAGACACCCCATCAGAAGCCACAAGCAGGAGGAAGGAACAAGGGTAAGAGGAGAAGGCTTTTCAGTCAATCACCAGAAGGAGGGAGGAAGGAAGAGACATTCCTTTCCAGCACACCACAGAAGACCTTATCCCTGGATGAAGGTGCCATTCCACACAAAGCAGCTAAAATAAGATGGGGAATAACAATGGAAAGCACTTTCCCAAAAGTTAGGATGACTAGAATATGGGGGAGCCTTGCTCTTTGCACAATAAACAATTTGAAGGAACCACACACGCATGGTAGGATCCATGTAACAGTATTGAATATATACAACATGCAGGGCCTACCTATGTATACCTACTGGTATAAAACCTAGAATTTCTAAACCTAAAAATTCTAAAACCTAGAACACAGTAAGCACCACTACAAGGCTCACAAATTATTTAAAGAGATATTACCCTATTGCTATACACTACAGAGAGGGTGGAGACCAAATCTACTCCAAACATTGAGGGGGACCTAAATCTTGTAGCAATATGTCCAATTCCTGTGATCGGTTAGGGACAAAGGTAACTTTCTGTTCCAGTATAAAATGCCTGGAATAACTCTGTAGAGAAGTTTTTAATTAAATGTTAGTAAATAGTCTAATATCTTATTCATTGTAGTACTTCATTCGGAATAAACTTCTGGGTTTTGAATGGTTCTCCATGCATAACCTGCTGCAGAGTTCTTAGTGTATGTGGCTGTGTAGCTAATTAAGGGAGTTTCTTACAGAATAGAGGTTTAATCTGCCACAGGATCTATGGCATGCTGCCAATAATGAAATTCATTAGACTGACTATATAACAGTTTTCACTGTCAAAGGCAAATTGTAAAAAGTAAACCAACAGCTCGAAGAGTTTCCAGTATTTTCAGTTTTTCCAAAGTGTTTTTGGAATAGTAAAAGAAACTACATTTAAAAAAATATGGGGCCAAATCCAAGGCTTTACTTAAGCAAAATATCCATTCAGTTCAATGACAGTTTACTGGAATAGGAACTCCAGGATTGGGCCTGACAGTTTATCTTTAAGAGAAGAATAGACTAAAATACAGATGGATTTGAAGTCTCTCAGTCCATCAGAATTCCAGCTGTGCTGGCACTAGCCCCATACAATCACTGCATAAAGCAACATCACATCATCTCCCTCCGCTTTCAAGCTTTCCAGATATAAACAACAGCAAAAGATTATGAGATGCGCTCTATTACTGCTTTGCTATTGTTTCCCAATTGGATCCACTGAAACATTTCTGCTATATTTTGGCAATTGCTATCCAGTGCAGATCAGCGCCTAACGTACATCAATCTTTTTCTTTATCTTCCCATTGCCGTCAATGTTCCAATGGTTGTAATATTTAGATAGCAACCTTTTCAGCAGCTTGCAGGACAGAGAGCAGATATACACAGAGAGACTGCTAGTGAAAATAAGATATGGGTTTTTAATTATTTTCCTCTGCCTTTAAATAAGAACAAACAAGTGGTGCAACTAGTTCCAGACCCTGTCTCCAACAGTCACCAACACCAGATATTTCAGAAGGTGTAAAACCCCTGTACTGCATCCAGTTTTGCATTGATGTTCCAAGGAGGAAATGTGTTTCTGACTCCAACAGTGATCATCTTATTCCTTGAACAAAGTTTACCTTTGACTCCACATTTCACCACTTCTGTTGATCAGATATAAATACCAAACAACTCTTGACTCACAGGACACATGACTTCCTTCAAAATAAATATTCACTCCTCTTCTTTCCCTACAGTTCCTTTGGTTGTGTCCCTTGCCATTTTTTTAAATGAGATACCTACCCTGTGCAACCCAGAGCTTATAGTAGCTTTGATGAACAACATATACTCTAGATGCCAAATTAACAGTGCATAAAAGCTTCCCCTGTTCACCAATTATTGTAATGTCAATTATTTTTATGCTAAGTCTACCAATTGCATGTATAAGCACCAAACACAACTGATAGCCTAGTAGACTGAAAGAAAAATTCTGTATCTGTACCTTACACTCCAGTGTTCTGAAGAAGGTGCTCAGGCAATTAACATTATTTCAATTTCTCTGCCTTGGAAAAATAGGATCCAGCAAGATTCTCACTAGCTATTTGAAATATAGCAGGAAAAGACTAATCCTATTTACTTACTACGGAATGACTAAGAACTAATACTTTTTGTCTTCCTCAAAATGCATTAGTTTGAAGATTTTCAGCACTGAATAAAAATACTTCTTTTGTATACATTTGTGCTTGATTCAGAATACATAAATGTGAACGTATCAGAGCCGTTCATGTGCAAAACAGGGTAACAGACCTCTCAGTATCAAAATGCAATTTCTCACTTACACAAAGTCCAAGAACCATGTTTAGTAAGAGCAGAGCTGCAGTTATCTTGCTGTTGAAAGGTATTTTTACTCTTACTCTTTAGCAGTCACTTACGTTTCAAGAGTCCATATCCTTTTGGACCATCAGTCTTGCTGATGGTCAGCACTGTAGAATGGTAAACTAATTAACCTACATTGGCATATATCAACCCTGTAATTAGCTTCCTTATAGAAAATAACTCATTTTTTGTATGTTAGACACTAATGCATAATTTGATATACAACTAA
>NC_133771.1:66784280-66858471 GCF_003597395.2 Chelonoidis abingdonii
TTACTATTCTTGTCTGGAGGACTTCTATTTTTATATAACCTACAGGCAGGACTGCTCCAGTCCCAAGTGATTAATCCCATTTTCCTTTTAAACAATTACCACGGGTTATTATCCATTTCTGCCTCATTACTGGTGAGTTGGACAAAGGGGGAGACAGGGTAACAGTTTCTGCGTGTCACAGTAAGTACTGTAGCCATCTCCCAGCCAAAGAGGGGAGACGAGGAAGCAGATTTTAAGTAGTGCAATATCACCACTAGATTAACTTCATTGGTACGATACTGCCACTGGCAAAAGCCTAATGCTCGCAGTGCTGCAGATTCGCCTCTATCAGTAGCATTCAGTACACGCAGGGGTGAATGTAAGTACTCAAGGCATTGCTTTATAACTGTCATTTCTCGTGCTGGTAGAGGGTGAGGAAGAATGAATAGCTGTTCCAGTGAACCATAGAAACACGGTTGTAAGCCTAACAGACAACTGGGTGCTAGCCAAAAGAATGCAAATAGTTTTCACGAGACGCTGAGGACTGGGAGATAGCGTGGTCAGCACCCCTTTCCGTCCTCCATGATTCCCCGGCCCCTGGCTAATGTTAATGGTCACGGGGGTTCTGGTAAATCGTTCGTCAGTCTTCCTTGCTCGGGAAACATCATCACAGACAGTCCTTTCGCACGATTTTTACTCCTGGATGTATGCCCTGCAGAAAACAATAGCCGGCAGCACTAGCGAGACCGTCGGCTTTTGTTTTTCCCGTCACATTTGTGTCTAGATGCCGTGGAGACAGAGGTGACACTCGAGCGCCTACACACGCATTCAATTGCTTTTGCAAATGATAGCAAGAGATGGTTACCAGTCATTCTGTCATCGTCTACTGCTGAGGAAACTGGTAATGACATGACGTTATTTCTCCTTCTCTTGAACTCTCCGTCTGCTATCATGATGCCCTGCAATCAGCTAGGGGACACAACGGCAAACGCAAATTGGATTGACTCCTGGGCCACGAGTCATCCCTCCCTTTGCTGTCTACAATAGAGTCAGTTCTAACTACAGAAGAGGTCAAAAAAGGATCAGAATCCTTGTGGGCACCTTAGACTAACACGATTGTCTGCTTAGTCTATAAAGGTCGCCACAGGATGTCTTGCTGCTGTTTTACAGATCAGAACTAACACGGCTTACTCCTCTGAGGAGAGTCAAGTGTATTCGAGAGGCGAGTACTCCGTGGCTGTATTACAGGGGGGTCCCCTGGCAAGACCGCAACCATTGCTGACCTCTCTCCCCAACCCTCTGCAGCTACCGTGGCAGGGCCCACCCCCCATTTCTGTCATGCAGTCGTGAGGAATACAAGAATAAGAAACATAGACTTATTCATGACATAAACCGGGTGGGGGGCACTTGGAGGCAGGCAGTCGTGGCTATGACAGTCCAGGCAGGACATACTCAATTTTAAGAAATCAGAAGGGAGTGATTGACTCTGCCCAAGTGAGCCCACTCCCAATTTGGGTTTCAGAACCATTGTCACAG
The DNA here is from genome assembly GCF_003597395.2 of Chelonoidis abingdonii. NCBI lineage: Eukaryota > Metazoa > Chordata > Testudines > Testudinidae > Chelonoidis > Chelonoidis abingdonii. Next base: position 66,785,796 of record NC_133771.1, read on the forward strand.
GGGCACTCATGATAGCATCGGACACTAACTGTGATGCACTGGCCAGGTAAACAGGAAAAGCCTGAATCCCCGCGAACTTTGAATTCCATTTCCTGATTGTCCACTGTGAGGGCAGCAACACACAGTGACCACACAGAGCTCATTTGCACTCGTCACAATGCAATCTCCTGATAATCGAAGAAGAGCGCCAGCTTGGACCACACAGGAGTTCTGAATCTGATCGCTACTGGGGTAGGACTCAGTGCTCACAGCACTGCGTTCCAAAAGACGAAATGAAAAAGTTTTTGAAAGAATTCAAAGTCTATGGCTGATAAAGGGCACGCAGAGACTCCCTCAGTTGCCGAGTGAAAGTGAAGGAACTTAGATAGGGTTACCAGAAAGCCAGAGAAGCAAACGGAAGGTCAGGCTCTGAGCCGAAACATGCCGCTTCTTATGCTGAACTACTGCAATTTTGGGGTTCAGCGCTACCAGCCACCCCTGTCCGTGGATTCAAGACTTTGGGATTGAAATATCAAGTGTTTCTGAGGATGTAGCCGAGAGGGAAGATGGAGACGAATTTGAGGATGAAGATGACCGTGGTGATAGCACACAGCAGTCCGTAAACCCCAACAGCCAGGATCTTTTGAGACCCAAGAATTACAGTCCCTGCGCCTCCCACGAGAAGCCCAGACAGTGAAGCCATGGAAGCGACCTCTGGTAAGTGTCCTTCATTCTGTACCAAACACGGATTAAAACAAGACGGTTTTTGTAGATCGCATTGACACCAGGGCTTTTGCTGCAGTCGCAGCCATTACTGTTACAGGAAAATTTCGTTAACATGTCTGGGATGGAGCGAAAATCTCCAAATTACATGTCCATGAATCGATCGTGGAGGAACTCAAAACCTTATGCTATATGAAGAACATTTTCTGCCAAGACAGCCTCTCCGTTCCCCCATAGTAGGTAACTTTTCAACGCTGCATTTTGCAAGACATTTGGTACTGCAGGCATTGAAGGCATTGCACTGAAGGCATTGCATAAACAAACGATCGCCTCCTGCGGTGCTATTGTCCAGGAAGAGATATCATCCATTGTTACCTTGTAGAACATCAGGAATGTAAATAGGGGCAAGACATGGCGATTTTGCTACTGGCCAGAGCGGGGATGGAGGAGGGATAGCGACGAGTTTTCAGCGTCTGGCAAGCAGGATCTTCCCTGCTACCAGCAACGCGCTGCGGGGGGTGATGTAGGGTGATCACTAGCAGCGATCGTATATGATAGGAGCCATGCGCTGTTGGTGGATGTGAAAGAGGGGGTTTGGGCTTTGCAGGTTCCTCTTAACAGGAGCCAAGGCATCATATAGAATCACTGTGTATATGAACGGCGGAGAAGTCAAAATTTTAAAGCCTCACTTACCATCGCCGCGTGGACGTACGGCTGGCCGTACCTGCGTCGTGTGTGTGCAACCAGTCACACACAGACACTGAATATTTAAACGATACAAAATGCGACCTTGTATAGAGATCACATGTGCCTGTAAGGTGGATAGTGTTCTATGTGAAAGAGTACTATCATTGCTCCTGTAAAAGGTATCTTTCCACATACTTATACCCTGGTTTGCCTCCCCCATGCAGCTGCACATTTCTCTGAAGTCCCTATGCCATCACGAGGGCGTGCTGTGATACGGCGGAGGAAAGAAGAAGACGCGAGATGAAATGTCACAGAATTATTGAATAACACGCAATGAGGGATAAACAGAATGATTGGAAGGATGTGGTAGCAAAGTAAGGAAAGATGCAGTGAACGATCTGAGAGGGCTAGGCAGGAAGACCAGCGTTGGAGAGATGCAACGCTGGATCTGCTGCGTTCTCAAACTGAAATCCTCCAACGCATGGTGCATCTTCAGGAAGAGCAGCACAGTAGCAGAGTGCCGCTGCAGCCCTGTAAACCTCCCTGCAAGCCCACGTCCCATATCTCCCTCACCAGACTGTAAGAACGCTGGGGGAAGGCTTTCTGCATCCGCCTACTCCTCCACACCCTGCAGAGTTCAAGGAAAAGGCTGTAATTACGCTACAATGTGCTTAATAGCCTTTCCTTCCCCTCCTTCCAAAGCACGCAGCCAGGGACACCTTCCTAATTCTCTGCCTTTTTTTATAGTTCCTTTGTAATACAGAATACATCGAAAGGGGGAGGGTGGGTTGCTTACAGGGAAATCGAGTAAGGAAAAACTCATGATTTGTAAACAGATGCATAATTACTTTTAATGAATAATAAAGGATTTTTAAAACGATACAGAATTATTTTCCTCGCCAACCTGCAATGAAAAGGAGGAGGGTGGGTTGCTTACACTGAATAAGACCATCAAGTGCGGAGGTTCATCAAGGGGAAGCAAACAGAGTCACACCGTACCCCTGGGCCGGCTGAAACTCGTTTTCAAGCTTCTCTGATGCGCAGCCGCTCCAGGTGTGCTCTTCTAATCGCCCTGGTCTCTGGCTGCTCGTAACAGCAGCCAGGTGATTTGCCTCACCCTCCCACCCAGCCATAAATGTCTCCCCCTTAGTCTCACAAAGATTGTGGGAGCACACAGCAAGCAGCAATAGCAAGTGGGACATTGGTTTGCTGAGGTCTGAGCGAGTAAGTAATGATCGCAGCAACCCTTTTAAAACGGCCAATGCACATTCTACCACCATCCGGCATTGCTCACCTGTAGTTGAACAGCTCCTGACCACTGTCCAGGCTGCCAGTGTATGGCTTCATGAGCCATGGCATCAAGGGTAGGCTGGGTCCCAGGATAACTATAGGCATTTGAACATTCCCAACGGTTTTTCTGGTCTGGGAAGTAATTCCCTTGCTGTACCGTTTAAACAGACTATGCTCCTAAAGACGCGAGCATCATGAACCCTTCCTGGCCATCCCACGTGGATCGTGGGTGAAACAGTCCTTGTGCCACCAGTGCTTGCAGGCACCATTGAAAAGTACCCTTGCGGTTCACGTAACTGGGTGCCCTGGTGTTCTGGGCCAAGATAGGGATATGGGTTCCATCTATGGCCCCACCACAGTTCGGAAAACCCATTACAGCAAACCATCCACTATCACCTGCACGTTTCCCAGAGTCACAACCTTTCGTAGCAGCAGCTTAACGATTGCTTTGGCTACTTGCATCACTGCAGCCCCACGTAGATTTGCCCACTCCAAATTGATTCCCAACTGACCGTAGCTGTTCGGCGTTGCAAGCTTCCAGAGGGCTATTGCCACTCGCTTCTCCACTGTGAGGGCTGCTCTCATGTTTGTATTACGGCGTTTCAGGGCAGGGGAAAGCATGTCACAAAGTTCTAAGAAAGTGCTCTTACGCATGCGAAAGTTTCGCGCCACTGCGAATCGTCCACCACCGTCAAACAATGCGTCCCACCAGTCTGTGCTGTTTCCCGTGCCCAAATTCGGCGTTCAATGGTAGAAGATGCCCCGTTAATAGCAGTAGCTCCAAACGCTGGGGCCAGCGTTTAGGAGAATTCTGCCTCCATCTCGTCATCGCTGTCCTCGCCGCTCAGCAATAGCTGCCTCCTCCTCTCCTCTGCCTTTGCAGTTCATTGTCAGTATAGTCAGCACGAGAGTACGCGAGGTGTTGACAACGGTCAAGGATACCGTTTGTGATCTCAGGTCCATGATTGCGTGCTATGGCGTTTGCTCAATGCACTCCGCGAAAAAGGCGCCAAAGGGTTGTCTGCTGCCTTCACAAAGGAGGGGTGAGGCTGTACCCAGCACCACCCGGGGCAATGTTTTCTGCCCCATCAGGCACTGTGCTCTCAACACGGAAGTGGGAACTATGGGATAGCTAGGAACAGCTACCCACAGTGCACCGCTCCTTAAATCGATGTAGCCTTGGACCATGGACGCAAGCAATCGATTTTGTGATCGCATTGTGGACACGCAAAACCGATTTTATAACATCGGTTTTGTAATATCGGTTTTTAAACTACTTCGAAATAATCGTGCAGTGTAGACGTACCCTAAGTGAGTACTAGTCCTCAGTCCACAGAGTGTTACTTTAACTGTTCCTCCAATGAGACAATAACTAAGCTGTGTGAATAACTGATTTTTTTTTTCCAGTTTGCAGGCAGTTTCAAAACAACAGGAAAAAATTGTTTCAGGTCCAACCTGAAATAAAAAATTCTTAATTTGTTTGGCAAACCAAAAAGTCAGGGAAAAGAAACTGTTTCAGGTTGAACAAGTACAGTGAAATGTTTCGTTTAGATTGAGTAAGTTAAAAAAAAATTAAATAAAACAAGGAAATTTCTAAATGAGAACTCACTTCAAATCAAATCATTTCATTTTGACACTGGAAATATTGTGCTTTTTTGTTTCTAAATGAACAATTTGGCAAAACTGACAAATTCACAAGATATTTTGGTGTTGCTGAATCAGCCTTTTGTGCTTAAAAATGTTTTGGCCAAAAAAATTTCACCAAGCTCTAGGCATAACATAGCAGGCATTCAGTTTAAACTAGATTATTCTATATAGGATCTTATAGACTCTGATTCAGCCACAAGACTACTCTTTTACTTAAAAGTTAAACACATTTTTAAATGGTTGCTGGATCAACAACATAGTACACCACCTGTCATTGCATCTTTTGAATGCCTATCTAAGCAGAGTCTGAAAGAGCTCACCACAACATCTAGTAATGAACAGGGGAAAAGGGGGATCAGATCATATTTGCATAGACAAGCCTACTAAGCCTAGGTCATCAGCAGAAAGCCCTGCTTTGCCAAAGTGCTCGATTTTAGCTGCTTTGGTGTTCAGTGCAGGGGTAATTAAATGTTGTTGCCCTGATTGTATGAGTAAAGGGCAGCAGAAGTGTATTTAACATGCCCTAACTGAAAGGGTCACTCTGAAATCTAAGTCACTTAACAGTGGTGGGTGGATAGTGATTTGAAATCCAGGTCAAAGTTAGCAGAAAGAGAGACAGATGTGCCTATCTGGATGTTGCTTTCCAGTTACCATTTGATCCTCCCTATTCAGTGTTTAAAGACAGAGCTGATCAGATCTATTTTAAAGTATTTGTTTTTGCTCAGTGTTTAATAAGCCCTGAAATTGTTGCTGAGTAGTTCTAAGAGCTGAGCCTTAGACCTGGAGTGTGAGGATAGTACTTGTAGCCAAAGATAAATGAAGTAGCTGCAGTAGCACTCAGGGTCTAAGTGAAAATCACTAAGAGCTGAAATCCCTAAGAACTGAGAACACGGTGTGGGAGAGGTAAGCAGCAGCAGAGATAGCAGCAAAAAGCAGCAGCGCGTGTCCAGTAGCAAAGACACTGCTCAAGCCCTCCCTCCCCGTTTTGAGGAGGAGGAGATTCCATGTGAACACACCCTTGAATTCTGGGACTTTGCTGACTTCGAACAACCAACCATGAATGGGACACAGCAGAGGGAAAGGGGACTGATGTGTTAAAGGGGCATTCATCTACTAGACTTTCACGCAGCAAGGTGGGAAACTGAGGCAAAGGACACTGCCTAACGTAGCACATTCACTTATGTTTGCATGTTTTTTAATCATCACTGTGATATTTTCCCAAATTAATGCTGAGTTTCCTCTTCCTTTCTTTCATTGTATGCAAACTCAGTGCTTGTGACTGGAGAAGTATTGCCTCTTTGAAGCATGCAGGAGTGGTGATTAGTTTTCCCAGATTACTGGGAGGGAGCTTGGGTTGGTTTTGTTTTGTGATGTTAAGAGAAACCCCTAAATATTGAACCTGGCCCTTGTTGCAGAAGGGTTGCACCTAAATCACGGATAGGAAATGTACTTTGAGTCATTGACCCAAATATTTAGACAATAGACTGTGCAGCATATTTATTAATTTGCACTTGGTGAAATTAAAGTACTTATTCACTGTGAAATATCTGTTTAAAGAACCCAATAAACACTTTTCCCCACAGTATTCACAATCTCAGCATTGATCTGCTTGTACTTTCAATTTGGTAGTGGTTAATAGTATAGGATGGATGTATACATCAGGAAATAGCACGGAAAGTTATGATCCAAAATGGACCTAATGCACAGTTTTCCTCCAAAAACAAATGTCTCAAACCAGAAAGACATATGCAGAAAAACTTACAAAAAATCATAACAGGAGCTTCCGTATCATTAGGAATTGTTAAAAGGGAAATTTCTAAATGAAGCATTTATTTTATCACCCAACCATCATAGTCAGCAAATATCCACTGGCAATGTCTCAGTGAAAATGGCATTATGGTACAAAGTTAGTCCCTCTGCCTGGTTGAACATTTTCCATCAACATGGTTTGTGATGAAAAATTAGGTTTTTGATTAAACTAAGTTTTTGTGTAAAAAGTATCTGCTTTCCATGAAAATTTGACTTTAAAAAAAATTAATAAAGTTAATTTTCTTGGAAAAAATTCCAACTGGATATTACTCACTCTGTAGTTCTTATTGCAATGATTTCCATTATAAACATGATTTTGCATCTGCCCTCAAGTCCAAAAACCACAAAAAGCAAAAATCAGCCTCAAAACAGGAGGCTAACTTGAGTGCCAAGTACCACTGTAAAGCTACTTTCTTTCTTCAGATAGAAATGTTGAGGTGTTTGGTTTTTTGTTTAAAGAAAGGCTTTTACTGGAAAATAAATTCTTTCACAAAGGAAAAGCTTTTTTTGCAGTGGCAGAAATGATCTTTCCATTCATCACAGATGCATCCAACGAAGTGGGTATTCACCCACGAAAGCTCATGCTCCAATACGTCTTCAGGGTAGGGGCAGGATTTCCCTCTTAGTCCTAGATCTCTTTAGAATCCTGATTTTTCTCTCCCTGAAAGCTGATCTTTCACATACTCATCTGAAAGCCATGCAAGATTTTGACTTACTGGTGTAAGATGGCCTCTTCCAGGGTACTCCCTCATAGCCTATGGTGGCTTTCTGAGCATGCTGCTTCAGTTTCCATCTTCAGCCTTTTTAGTCCATGAGTCTCCGGGGTCAGCATGAGGGCTCAGGTAGGCACCCTTGCTAAGTTATAACTCTGCCAGTCTCTTTAACTCTGTCTCAGGAGTCCATCGCACCCGTCCAGTGCCAGGTTAGGATAAAAGCAGTTTGTCTCCTTGGATTAGGAATCTACTGCACTTCTCCAGGATTGGATACAAGTGATCTCCCCTTGAGTCAGCAGCTTATACCCATCCTCCCAGGATTGGATTACTATACAAAGAGTCTCTCTGTCCTTGGGTCAGGAGTTTACAGTCCTCCTCTCAGGGCCAGGTCAATTCTTGCCAGCCTTAGACAGCTTCTCTCCACATTCAACCCCTTTACCTTGAAGCAGTCAGCAGATAGAAATAGACAATGTCTCTCTCTGTTATGAAGGAGAAGGCAGCATACATACTGCCCTCCTTTCCAGGTCTCATCCTCTTTGGTTCCACCCTGGCATCAGCCACTTCTTAGGCCTTCATTCATTCTAATATTCTGGCCCTCGCTGGCCTTAAAATACCACTACACCTATTACACTTGATGATTACCTGTTCACTCCCTCTGGGACACCTGGCATTGGCCACTGTCAGAAGACAGGATACTGGGCTAGATGGACCTTTGGTCTGACCCAGTATGGTCATTCTTATATTTATGTTCTTACTTATTTTATTCCTCTGTTCCATGGCCATTATTTTCATAGGTCATCTCTTCACTAAGCATAAGGGAGTCGGCAGTGGGTTCACTGATGAGCATAATTTCCCATCTTTGGTGGCTATGACAACACATTTTTCTGCATCATAGCATGCAACTAGGTAGATTGCATCCCTTGAACCACTGCCTGGGAATGTGCACTATGTGCCAAGAGCAAAAGGTGGATAAGCAGCAAAAATAGCAACATCACTTCAAAACCCTTGGTAGGAGATGATCCTCCCAGCATGGCCTATGAAAACTTGTTGATTATCTATTGCCAGCTGATGCAGGCTGTTTCTGTTTTGGTGTATGTGGTGTAAAGACTTGAACCACTACAAGGATGCAACTGCTGAACAACTTTAGGTTGTCAAAAAAGTGTTTTCCTGTGTGCATGTGTAACCCACACACCTCCTGGGTGTGGTGTTCTGTCCCCTCTAGTGGCACCGAGACCACTTAGACAGAGTTAAATGAGTCTGCTCTACAGCCCTTGCTAAGTGCCATATGGCTTTTAGTTCATGCAGTAGAGGCTCATGCACTCAGCTCCAGAGGTCCAGGGTCAATCCTACCCGCTGGCGACTGGGGTCTGTCGGTATTACACACTATTGGGCCCATCGATAACAGAGGAGCATCCCATTTATCCTGCACCCACAGAGGCCCCTGTTAACTTCATTGGTACTTGAGCATGTGTTTAAAGTTAAGTTCACAACTATAGTGCTTTGCAGAATAGGGGTCATAGCAGTTGCATATGAAGCAGGGCTGCCCGGGGCGAGGGGGGGGCAAGTGGGGCAATTTGCCCCAGGCCCCATAGGGGCCTCATGATAATATAGCATTCTATAGTATTGCAACTTTTTTTTAAGGAAGGGGCCCCAAAATTGCTTTTCCCCAGGCCCCCTGAATCCTCTGGGCAGCCCTGATATGAAGATCCCTCATGAAATGCTCATGAGTCTCCATAAATCTACAATTTCACTCCATGAGCCAGGTCTTGCAGAATCAAACCATGTCTTCCCCTCTATTATTCATTCAACTAACTTGGAATGATGAAGCAGGATCCTATTATAAACCTATTTCTGTTATAACCCATTCTTCTTTTGCAGCAGGAATGTGGACTTAGTGTATTACACTACCCACTGTGCACTATGCAAAATAGCTCCTGCTACTGTATAGATCAATATGTGTTCCTGAAATTTAAGTGGGAACAGAACAGCTAAAAATATACACCATGCATTGTATGCCACAGCCTGAATGTAGAAATACAGTTTCTTAGAATTCAGAAGAAAGGGGTCTCCTTTGCTACAATGTAGACTATGTGATGGGGGTGTTTTGTGTATTTCTAAATATCAAATTCAGAAACAAAACAAGAGTCTGGAAATCTATTTCTAAGGCTCACCCAGCTCCAGAAGTCTTGCAGTACAGAACTGCTTTATCTTCTGGAAAATTGTCCTCTTTTCCTCCTACCTTATTTACATTTGGACTAAGGTCTGAGGGATAGTAGAGTGTCCTGCTGAAATAAACACATTGAGCTACCTTTTAATGTATCTTTTGAACACCAGGCGTGACATCCTCCCCTCACTCTGTCCCGTGTGTGCTGAGTAAAATGGTTGGAGCAGCATAAAGGGGTTCTATAAGCCCCATATCTGCCTGATCAAATTCTGCTGGTGAAGGCATTGCAGAAGATGGCTGTGTGGCTGCCTTCTGACCATCTCTATCCAAGCCCTGGTGCAACAGGCAGGAGGGAAATGTTAGGAGTGGGTTTGCAGCATTGAAGAGATTCCAGGCAGTGCTGTGGCCCATAAGGCAGTCCAGAGAGGCTGCAATAACTGAGAGACTTACAGGGCTGACTAAAGACATGTCTACACTAGAACTGGAAGGTGTAAGTTCCAGCTTGAGGAGACCTAACCATTCTAGCACTGATTGAGCTAGCATGCTAAAAATAGAAGGGTAGCTGCTGTGGCACAAATGGTGGGAGGGCCTAGCTGCCGCAAGTACAAACCCACCTGAGACCGTAGGTATGTACTTGGGGCAGTGAACCCCTTCTGCCACTCGCTCTGCCATGGCTACACTTCTATTTTTAGCATGCTAGCTCAATCAGACACAGCAAGAGTCAAGCTGGAATTTATACTCCAGGTCTAGCATAGACATACCTTAAATTATGCCAGGATGCTCTCTAGCTGCCAGAGCAGCCCAGGATCAGAACAATGTAAAGACGGCTTAAAGCTAACTTAACACCTCTCCCTCACATGTGATTTCTGTGCTGCACCACTTAGAGATGCTGCACAGAATCTCATCCTATATATTAATTATGGGATACGTAGATCAGAGAAATTCCAACTAAATAGCCTTTTGTCAGAATTTGCTGATTCGTGGAAACCTCACCTGTCTGGTTCTTTGGCAGCCAGCCTGGCAAACTTTGAGCTGATAACTCCAGGCCTTCCAGTGTCTATGGCTTTGGTATAGTGAGCCAGGCACACTACCCCAGGGCAAGAAACCGTGGGTCTTGGGTCCTGGGACAGCTCATCAGGCAAGGTCAGGGCTTGTTTTAATAACCAGGACTACAAATTTACCTTACTTTTTACTGCTGAGCTTACAATTATGTATAAGTTCATATAATGTCACAATGACTGGTCATAACACACTTTGATGGGAAAAGGTACACAAAGAAGACAGAGTGAATTAGTCTAAACAAAAGGGCCTACTATTATGGTTCAAGGACTATGTTGAAATCATGCTTAGTAAAAACAGAAGATGTGGATTCGAAAATTAATGAACCAAAAGTAGTCATATATTAGGCCTAATTAATAAATAAAATCATGAGGGGATGGGCTATTCCACCAACCACTCCTTTTGGGGTTCTTAAAAAAAAGAGAGAAAGAGACTTTGGGAGGAAATAGGGAAGAAAGGAGGGAGGCTACTGGAATGAGCTTCACTATCATGGCTGCCACCCCCCCATCACCTGGGACCTTAGACCTTCTTTATCCTAATCCCAAGGGATGTCCTGGCCAGCTCAGGCCAAAGAAAGAGAGGGATCCAGATGACATCACCACTCCTACCGGCTCCAACTGAATCCCAGACACCACCCGGGATGAAACAACAAACTTCTTTTCTTTTCCCCAAAACAACAGTTTTTATCATTTTGATACCATCTAAGAGACTGTCGAACCATGGGGATTCTCCTTCTAAAACTCTCTCCAGCTAACGGGAAAGGAAACAAAAATGTTATTGAAATGACAGCTTTATTTAATATTTTATATTTAAATGCTTTAACTGTTTTTGCTTTTCTTTATCTTTAAAAAAGATTAAAAGGAATTGTAATGGTGGGTTTGCCATGCTACTAAGCAAGACAAGGTCCCTGTTTACCAAACCCTGAAATTTGTTTCACACTGTTTAATGTTGGGACAGTGATTGGATTATAACACCACCTTTGGTCCATATAGTCCATCAAAATTAATACAACAGGCTCCTTCCCTTTCACAGAGAATTTCTGAATTGTTATGTTCTTTGCTAAAATGGCCCCATGGGATACAACATCCTGTAGCCCATGTACTGAGAAAAAGGCTCTGAGGCAAAAGCATAAAGTAAAGAGAAAGGAAGGCTGTAGATGAGGTTTGCATGAAACTGGAGTGATCAGCTTTTTAGAGCTAATGACTTTTCAAGTGTTCTGATTTTCACCAAAATCAATAGAGTTCTGCCCATTAAGGCCTAGGGCATTCCCTGAAATGTTTGTATTGATCAGCTGCAGTTTGCAAAAGTTGTCATGTCATATCCAGACAAGTAGACAGACGAATGCCATCACATTGAGCCTAAAGCCTACCTTTGCTCAACCAACAACAATAGGTCTTATCCATTTTTCACTTTGCGGTCAAATTTAGATGTGCAGCTCCCATTGACTCTGAGAAGCTGCACATGTGTGCACGTGAGCACACACACACACACATACACACACACACACAGGTGAGGGCAGAATTCTAATCTTGTCTCATTTGCAGTAAGGGGGAGAGACCTACATTTTTCTCTCTCTCATCCCCTCACTCACCGTGACTCCACCATCACAGTCACTTAGAATAGTGTAGATTCGAACTGGTTTTTCTCTCCTGCCGCAAGCCCAGCCAAGAGTCATTGTGACACCCTGATACACAACAGTGCTGAATATTGGGGTAATAAGGATATGCCTTATACAAAGTATGCCTCGTGAGGTATCATTCTAAAAGTCTTGATCTGCTAGATGGTAATGCCTCATTGCATTGTATGTGCTATCATCATATGTGAAGTTATGAACTTTGGCTATGTATGTGTTGCTGAACCATGTTATGAGGTTGAAAACACCCACAAGCAGCCTTTCAGGTATGACAGTAAAAAGGTCAAACAATGGTAATGGCTTATTGAGGAAACCCACACAAGCACAAGGATTACCCAAGGAACTGTGTGCAATAGAAACCTCTCAAAGATAGCACTACCCAATGGGAACTGTTTGACCCAGGTCACAGCAAAAGAGCTTTCTAGCAAATGAGGAGAAGATATAAAAGGAGGATAATGACATCTGGGGGCACCTCACTCTCCCCTCAACAACACATCTGAGGGGCAAGGACTGAACTGCGGAAGTGATGGTCCCAGACTAGAAGGATCTTTAGCCTGTGTATGAAAACCTGGGAAAGCAAAGACAACTTGTGCCTTAAGAATCTGCCAGCCTGTTTATCACTCAGGGTGAGAATGTGCTAATTTATATCCTACCTATCTAGTGTGTTAAGATCAGTTTGCTGATTTTGTTTATTTACTAAGGTAATCTGCTTTGATTTGTTTGCTATCACTTATAACCGCTTAAAATCTATATTTTGTGGTTGATAAATTTGTTTTATTTTGTCTCTAAAACCAGTATGGAACTCATACTTGGGGCAGAAAGCTGTTGCATATCTCTCTCCACGTTGCGAGACAGAACGAATAGTTCTCTATACAGCGCAAGACAATATAATTTTGGGCAGGGGCAGCCCTAGACTAGCTGCCAGCAACTGGTGCCTTAGGCGAATCATGCAATCAGCGCCCCTACCCCCAAAGGCAGATCTAGGCTAGGTTTTTGGTAAACTAGGAAACATTTTGCCTCTTTTTTCCTTTTAATGTTTTTAAAGCTTTTTTTAAAAAAAACATAACAGAGCCTTAATTATTCAATTTGTCCATCTGTCCAACCAATGTTTCTGAGATCAGATAAAATAGAGACACAAATTTTTCAGAATAGATTAGTACACGATAGCTAGATGATATTTCAGTCTGATTTAAAATGAAAATGCATTAAAATGTTAATTAAAATTTTTATTATTCAAATCCAAAATCATCCATTATGCTATCCTGCTTTAACTGCCATTACCACCACATCCAATATAGAAAGAAATAAGAAAACTCTTCAATGAACTTTAACCTGTATTTATAAAACACTTCTAATAAAAAACACTCTGTGCTCTTAAAACATGACTTTTCTTGCTTTAAGTTTTGAAATTCAGTCACTACTTCTTTTAGATTCAGTTTTCCAGCTATTTCATGCTCTACTCATTTTGTGGCAAGTCCAACAAGTCTCTCTTGCACCATTGTTGAATGCAGATATGTTTTTATTAATTTCAACTTTGAAAAGCTATGTTCACCACTAGCTACGGAAACTGGCAAAGTTAAAAGAATGCGTAGAGCTATAAAAATGTTTGGAAAACTAACTGTTTGAGTTTATTTTCACAAACAAACTTCATTACTTATTCAGGAGTGGAATGTTTCTTACGTCGTCTTGAAAAAGCCTGAAGCTCACAACACAAATCTGTAGCATCAATGTCTTTTGAATGTCCATGAGTCAATGCCAACTCCAGTTTTATACAAAATTCACTTATCTGTTTTGCTGTTTTCTTTTGCAAGCTGTGGATATTGTATAGAAAGACAAATACTGACTCTAGCTGCTGCATCTGTTGAAATCTTTTGTTAACCGAGTGAAGAGGGGTATCAAAGACTGCGAAGTAGAAATTCACTTTGAACCTTTGTTTTGAGGTTCTGAATGGGTGTGTCTCATCCTTCATATGAAAACTGCTGTTTCTTTTGCTGAATGTGAACTGGCTCTGGTTCAGATTCTGTCAGAAAGTCTATTTTTTCAACAAGCTCGAGAGAATCTACCAGTGTTCTTTCAAACCCTTCATGACTTCTGAATTCCTCCAGAATGTTTTTAGTTTGCTGCAGTTTTTGAATAGCAGATTGTATGTTCAAGTTCTTTTCCTGAAGCTGCTTACTAGTGAGATTAATCTCAAAAAGCATATTATACCGCAAAATGAGTGAAGTCACAAATTTGAACTTGGAAAGGCCATTTGCAAGAGTTTCTGCATCTGAACGTGCCATATTGCCAGATGATCCAGTAAAGGTAGTATGATCAGAAATTTCAATTAAGGCATCATAAATGTTTCCAAGTTCATAGTGAAGAGGCTTCAAAGCATCAATGCGACTCTCCCATCTTGTCAGACTAAGTGGTTTCACAGTTAGAGAATTCACATGGGGGGTCAGAGTCTCCCAACTGCATGCTGTGCCTGAGAAAAACACATAAACCCGTTGCACCAGGTCAAAGAAACTGCTTGCCTCCAAACAGCATCTAGCAGCATCATTGACAACCAAATCAGAGAATGCACACTGCAAGGAATGAAAAAGGCCCTAGGTTTGATTTCCATCATTCTCTTTTGCACACCATTGTCTTTACCCTTCATATTACTACCATCATCATAGCCTTGGCCACGTAAGTTTTCAGCAGATGATGACATTGTTTCAAACTCTTGTAGAATAGTTTCAGTCATAAATGCTCCAATTGTCTCCTTCAGTGGTAGAAAACCCAAAAAATATTCCTTTATGAGCAATTCAACATTATCTTCATCTGCAGACTTTTCCATATCCACAAAACAAATGATCATCATTATTTGTTCAACATGACTCACATCTACTGTACAGTCCAATATTATTAGAAAGTATTTTGCAGAATGGGCAGCTTCTACAATTTTCTTTTTAATGACATTTGCTAGGGTTTGAATCAGTTCATTCTGCATATTTTTTCCAAAGTCATGAACCTGTGTTTCATGATCAGTTATTTTATGTAGATGCTCTTTCATGACTGGATCAAACAAAGCTGGGTATTCAACAAATTTTTAAAAGTTTCCATTACCTGGAGTGTATAATTTTTCATTTCTATCATGGCCGCAGAATGCTAAATTTTGCCCACCGAGAACTCTCACTAAAGCAATCATACACTCTAAAATTTGTTGCCAATATTCTTCTTTTTCTTGATCACATGTAAATTTTCTTCATTAATAGTTTTTCCATTTTTCAATCATAATTCAAGTTCTTTCCAATTCTGAAAACATTCCAAATGTTCTGTACTTCTTTCATGTGAAGAGAGAATTGAAGATATGTTTTTCCAGTTCTTCAGACCATTTTCAGTAAGTAATGTACCAATTGCTTGATTCCTAAACAACTTGCAGCAAAAGCAAAACACAGAGTCCTTCAACACTGAATATTGTAACCAGTTTCGATGAATTTCTTTTCCATTAATGAGTTTCCTCTTGTAATGCTGATCAGAGAATTTTCTTTTATTTCCATCCTTAGGGAAGGGAGATTCATGAACTTGTTCAGGTCTATGTTCCACAAGAATTTGCCGCACACTGTCAACACATCACATGAAGTTGGGTCCCCATACTGTAACTTGTTAGTAACTTCCTCATCCTTTCTTCCTTCTACTTCATTTACTTCAATTTCTGCATGTCTCTGTGAAGGTGAATAAACTTTCTCCACTTCCATATCAGTCTGATGCTTTGAGCTGCCTTCATCTAGAAGTAAGTTTCCATCATCTTGAGTTTCCAAACTAACTTTTTTGTGGATGTGAGCTACCCTCATCTCGAAGTAATATACCTTCATCTTATTGTTCCAAACTGTTTTTTTGTGGATGCGAGCTAACCTCCTCTCCAAGTAAAATTCCTTCATCTGGATGCTGTGAACTGCTTCCATCTTTATTTGGATTAAAGAGAAGATATTTCAGGAAGGATCTCTGCTGTTTTGCTTGGTCCTTTTCCTTCTCAGCCTTTCATTTACAATACTCAGCTCCTGAGGGTTTTCTTTTCCCTCTTTCTGACATGGGGCATTTGAATATTGTTATTACCGTGCTTCCAACTGCAAGCATTATAGCATTAAGGATGGCTGACACACCACTACATGGTTGGTGATTTAAACCACATTGCAGCCATCCCAACATGTCTTTTCACTGCTTAAAGGTTCAATTATTAGTAATATACACTCACTTACCTATTAAAATAGTTAGTTATAGCATTTATATGGAAACAAAGTGACCTTTTTCAATGTTATAACCTGACATCGGTTGTTTGGAAAATAATCCCCTTCCTCACGGTTACCAGCTTGGAGTGTGATGTCATGACTTTTGTAGTCTATTAAGTTTTAACACTGTTACTTTTCTTTTATGGACCTAATTTATTACATGTGAACCAGTCATAACAAAGAAAAGTTCAGAATTTTACAGCCCGATAATAATGCTTAAGGATACTCACATTTTGGATTTATAATGCTGAAAGTCATTAATCTTTATTCTTTGGCATCAAGAAACACAATTCTCAACAATATTTGCTCGATTCTTGACCATCTACCTGTGACATTTGTTAAAATGACTGACATCTATCAACTCATGATCTCTCCGCTCTACATGAATTTCCATCTATGTGCCCTTGATGTATATTCGAGTTAGGTGTCACCAGCATTGCAGCTCTTGCCACTGGTGGATGTGTTTCATTGTGGCTGAGTTATTGCTTATCAAAATTGTGGAGTGGGTCATCTTGACCCTATGTCGCAAATTGAAAAAAAAATCACTAAAATATTAATTTTTGCAGTAAATAAAATTGTACATATTAACAAATTCTCAGAAATGTAGAGAAATGAATTATAATTCATATTCCCGCCGTACACGCACAGGAATTGAAATAATGACATCTTCATTATTTTATTCGGGTTTTTTTCATCTTTTTTTTTTCATTTTTTTAAATTTGATTTTTCCCCTCAAATTTGGCATTCCATTTAACTTGGCACCCTAAGCGACAGCCTAGTTCATGTATATAGATGGGCCACCCCTGATTTTGGGTTTACACTCCAGAGGGTGTGTGCACCAAAATGCTGGGCAATTCTCTGAGCTGAGTCCTCCCGCACAGAGCTGACTGCAGACTGTGTGGTTCTACAGCTGGGTGTGTCCCTACCTGTTTGTGAGTTGGAAGGGGGCTTGAGAGCCTGACCCAGCAGCACAGAGTGTGTGAGCGGAGGGGAGAGGGGGGGCAAGGCTGATGCGACAGGTGGGCTCAGTGGGACCCCAGCTCACCAGGTGGCATCCCAGAAGGGGGGTCCAACCCATCACAATCACCCTATAAACACGTCCCTTCTATTACTGAGAACCACTGCCCTCTATCTCCCTCCTTGGCTTCCATGAGCTGGCCCAGTCTGCAAGGCATGAGGAAGTGCTAGGGACTGCAGTACAATGTATTCAGAGTAAAAATACATTGGTGGAGCAGCATGGGGAATCTTGTATGTCCTCTGTGCTAACTGCTTGGGGATCAGAGGATTTCTGTCTCCACAACTGTTAATCAGGCCCTATTTTCATAAGACTTTTTGTTTTAAGCTTACATTTTACCCTCTGCTGCTACAGAGTCAGCAGAGGGATCGCAGGTTAACTGACACTCTATTCCCAGAGTTGTACTCTTCTGCCATTATTACCTAGGGTGACCAGAGGGTAAGCGTGAAAAATCAGGATGGGATGGAAGGTAATAGGAGCCTATATAGAAAAAGACCCAAAAATCAGGACTGTCCCTATAAAATTGGAATATCTGGTCACCCTATCACTGTGCACCAGCATCATCAGAGAAACAAACAGAAAACATGTCAATTTCAAGGGGAAAAATTGGCAGGGAAAGAAAATGTATTTCCAACTACTCAAAAGACCAATAAAAATAAGACAGATTTAAACAGCATTTGACACTATTCTTTGAGATTTTGCTTCTTCACATTACACTGTAGTATGATGGAATGCGAATGACCTCATTTTAACATACCTTTTATTAATTCTAGCTGAACATTCCTCAGCTCTTTCACCACTATCATGAGTAATTACTGCAGCGAGCAGTCTCAGCATATCTTGCTTCCAATGCCAATAGTCACATCTTGCAGAATTACTATTTTACTGACTCTTCTAACTGAGTATTTCCAAAGTTTGCAGTGTAGTTGTAGCCATGTCAGCCCTAGGATATTAGAAAGACAAAGTTGTACAGAAGTTGGTTCAATAAAAGATATTACCTCGCCCACCTTATCTCTCTATTTCCAGATTTTGACATTTAGGGTTTAAAAAAAAAAATCTAGTTTTCTGACTTGCAAACATTGGTTTTTAGCTCCACGGGCCTAGTATATCTCAGATGAGATGTGAGGTAATGCATGCATCATGAAATAATATTTAGAAGCTGAAACATTGCTGGAGCACTAGTCATGACATAGCTTAAAATTGGTTTCTTTTAAAGATGGGCCCACACTTTGAAATTTGGATCTGAATTCAAACTTTGAACAATCCAAGCTGTGCAGAATATCAGATCTGAGGTTTTTGTTTAGTCCCATACAAAGACGGGATGATTTGAAAAATACGGTACCAAATTTAACCCAGTTCCAACCCTAGAGCTTTGGAGTGCTCCACATCATTCAGTACCTGCGCTTTAATTCAGACCAGTCTCTGGTTTCTTTTGATTTTGCTTATGTGACCTGAGGTAAGCAGGTTTTTGTCTTTAGTAGGAGGATGTTTTTAGTCAGGGATTTGAAGCAATCAAATTTTTGAACTGCTCCGCTCCGGCTCCACTCCAGCTCCGGGCAAAAAACTACTGCTCTGCGCTCCAGCTCCGGGCTCCACTCTAAAGCCCTGTTTTTAGTAAAAATAATAATTTAAAGCAGTGGTCACCAACCCATCTTTCATGATTGACTGGGCGATCCTGGGGACTCTCCCAGTCGATCGCAATCTACAGCCATGGCGGCGCAGTGGGCTGCCTGCCACTGCCCAAGCCACTCCCGAGGCGACCAGCATGCTTCCGTGGCCCCATGGGGAGTGGGGGGACACGGGCCTCAGGGTGCTGCTCCTGCCTGCAAGCACCACCCCTGCAGCTCCCATTGGCTTGGAATGGGGAGCTGTGGCCAATGGGAGCTGCGGGGATGGTGCCTGCAGAGAGGGGCAGCATGTGGTGCCACGTGCTCCGCCCCAGATGGTGTGTTGGCCCCTTCCGGGAGCATTGGTGCACTACTGTCTGGCAGCATTGGAGGGTGGGGGTGTGGCCCAGCTCATGATGGGGAGGAGGTGCTGATGTGCATGAGTGTGGCCGGGGCAGGCAGGGGACTGCCTTAGCCCTGCAACACCACCAACTGGGAGCCGCCAAAGGTAAGTTCCCCCTAGTGGGAGCCCACACCCCAACCTCCAGCCCTGAGCCCCCTTCTGCACCCCAACCCCCTGCCCCAGCCCTGAGCCCCCTCCCAGAGCCAGCCTCCTGTACCCCAACACTCTGCCCCAGCCCAGAGCCCCCTCCTGCACCCAAACTCCCTGCCAGATGTTGCACTCCTCACCCCCTTCTGCACCCCAAACCCGTGCCTCCTCCCACACTGCAAATCCCTCGGCCCCAGCCCATAGCCTGCACCCCCTCACAAACCCTAACACCCTGCCCCAACCTAGTGAAAATGAGTGAGGGCGAGTGAGCGATGGAGAGAAGGGAGGATGGAATGAGTGAGGTGGGGCCTCAGAGAAGGGGCCTCGGGGAAGGGGCGTGGCCTTGGGGAAAGGGCAGGATAGATCCTGGGTTGTCCTTAAATTCAAAAAGTGATTGTGGGCATAAAAAGGTTGGAGACCACTGATTTAAAGCTAGCACTATAAAGTACAACCTCAAGGTCCAGCCCAGCTTGCTATCTCATGTGTGGGATCAAGCTAGACACATTAATTGTACCTCTCTGGCAGCTGTAATTAGCTGAATCAATTTCGGAACAACAGCTAGTATGCAGTAAGTGCCTGTTACTGAATCACTTTTCTTTCTCATGGTCAGTAATAATTTGCCTAAAAAGGAAACGTCCCTTAAAGACTCTTGTTACTCTTCCCAGACTTTGCAGTAAGGGTAACATTGGGAACTACAGGTCCTTGCAGCTGCTTTCTGCTCTCAGCTTCATCTCTGCCAATCCTTTTCAAAAAGTAAAAACAATGTGACTTTAAAAGGCGATAAAAATTAAGAGGCAAATGGTTCTGCTTCCTTGGGAGAATCAGAGGAAGGAAAGTCAGGTCACTGATAATCATTTGTTCTTTCCATCTGTCTCCTTGTATGGGCCAGGTTGAGATCTCAGCTATGTGTGCAAATCTGGAGTGATTCCACTGAATTCATGATTCACACTGCTGTTGCTGAGACCAGAATGTGGCCCCACATCCCTACATTTAAGAGGAGATGCAACATTTGGGCAGAAACATCAGAGGGAAAAAATACACAAAACAAAAGAGCGTATTTAATTATTATTCTTTGTTTTGTTCCCTTCTTTGAACACTGTGTAAGCCAGAGGCTTTTTCTCTAAGAAAAAGCAGAGGTAGCTGAGTACAGTAAGTGACCATGAAGAAGTGCGAAAGCAAAGAAAAAAAATGAAATGAAGGTTAGTCCTTGGGGCAAGGAATGTCATTTTGTTCTATGTTTGCACTGCACCTAGCCTAGTGGCCATGACTAGGCACAATGGTAAGACACATAATAAGGTTGGAATAAATATCTATTAACTACATCATCAAACCAATATAGCTTATAACAGCAACAAACATTTGACATGAAGAAAATGTAAGCACTAAGGATAAAAAAAACACACCCAAAACTCATCACCACTTTTTCCCCCACCAAACATTGTATGTTTTTAGATAAATTATAAGACCACCTCCATGTTAATTAATAATAATAATGGTTTGCAATTCTACAGCACCTCCCTCTGAGAATCTTGAAGCACTTTACAATTAGTTAAGTCTGCCTGCCCTGCAGAACAGGTAATTATTATCCACAAATTACAGATGGGGAAACTGACACCAAGAGAATAAGTGACTTGCCCAGTGCCAGGAAGGAATTCTATGTTAGAGACATGAATACAATCCAGACCTCCTGAGTCCTAGCCCTGTGGTGGAGTCACATGACCTTCTTCTTACTAATGAGCTATACGGAAAAACAGATTAAATAGTGGAAAGGCTCTTGTAGCTACGATCATTTTTTTTAACAATTTCCAAGGTTCCCTTCAATATGTTAAATGCATAAATCCAGTAACATTTGGGGGTTTTGCACCCCCTAAACCTGGCTCTGCCAGGTTTCCCTGTATCTGCCAGACAATGTACTTAGCATCAGAGGGGTAGCCATGTTAGTCTGGATCTGTAAAAGCAGCAGAGAATCCTGTGGCACCTTATAGACTAACAGAGGTTTTGGAGCATGAGCTTTTGTGGGTGAATACACCCTTCAGAAGATGAACCTTTCATCTGACAAAGTGGGTATTCACCCACGAAAGCTCACGCTCCAAAATGTCTGTTAGTCTATAAGATGCCACAGGATTCTCTGCTGCAATGTACTTAGCATTAGTTCACCAGTGCTCTGCCAGCCTTTCATCTGAGTTCGGGAGCAGACTTTTACAATCTTATTAAGACACTGGGAGCTGAATATAGTCCAGCCACTGGGGAAGCACTGTTGCATACAATAGATAGGGGCAGCTTGTAAAGAAAAATGGAGTGGATAGAATCTCCCTCTGGTTTCGGGCTGCTGCTCTTAAGAGTAGTTTATTGGTGACAACGTCTCTTTCAAGCTTTATCTTCTATTTTTAACAGATATGTTGTGTTATAGTCACAGGTGCTGTTCAGGAACTTCCCTGCTGAATCTTTTTATTATTTGTTTACACTAGTACTTAGGGGTGCCAAATGAGATGAAGGCACTTTATACGTGGGAATGAGAAGTGCTGATATCAGTACAGAAGGTAATAAAATTGGCAGCCCTGGAACCTGCAGGCAAGTGTTAGGTGTGAGTTATGAGGTTAGGAAAGTTAATTAGCTAGAGAAAGTTTTCATTTCTATAATGGCCACTGTTGTTCGAAAATATCATAGATCCTGGGTTTAGAAAATTCCTTCAATGACTCAATTCAGATATCTGATAATAATGTTTAAACATGCAAATTTTCTGCCAATTCTGTGAGAGCCTCCCTGCAGGAAACAAGATAATTCAGTGGTGACACTGGAATTTTTTTTTTTTGAGAGAGAACAAGCACATGCACGCACGCTAGAGTGACCAGATGTCCCGATTTTATAGGGACAGTCCTGATTTTTGGGTCCTTTTCTTATATAGGCTCCTATTATCCCCCACCCCTGTCCTGATTTTTCACACTTGCTGTCTGGTCACCCTAATGCACGCACACACAAGAGAGAAATAGGCAGACACAGTCTTCCCCAAGAAATTCCTCAGAGGTGGGACGGTGGTGGCTTCCTCTGACCCTATGCCTCCTGTAGCAGGATCACTCGGATATTGTTGGCAGCCCATTCCACATGGACATTTGACAAAAGGGGATGATCAATCCAAACTCTCCAAAGAGACTGGCCAGATAAAAAGAACCTGAGAATTCATCAGATTTTTGTTCACCACATTCTTCTTTTTTTTCCCTCTCCCACCATCCTCCACATATCCCTCTTTCCTTATTTATATTATTGTATATTGTCTCTCTTCTCCCCATCCTTTTCAACTTTCTTTTTCTCCATATTTGGCCACCCTCCTGTCACTCCCCTGGTCCCTGCCATGGTTTTCCGGTTCCATGTGTCCTTGAACAATACTTAAGCCACTTGGACATAGGTCCATCTACATGAGAAGGAACAGCTCTATCCAGGGCCGGCGCTACCATTTAGGCGACCTAGGCAATGGCCTAGGGCGCCAGAATTTTTGGAGGGGCGCTATTTTGCCGGGGGGGCGGCACGCGGCTCCAGGGGACCTACCACAGTCATGCCTGCGGCAGGTCCACCGGAGCCTTTAGACCAGCGGACCGCCCGCCGAAATGACTGCGGCAGCTCCACCGAAGCCTTTCCAGCAGCGGATCGTCCGCCGGCATGACTGCGGTGGGTCCACCGGACCCACGGGGGGTGGTGAAATGGCCGTCCGCCTAGGGCGTCAGAAACCCTGGCGCCGCTCCTGGCTCTATCTAGGCTCCAAGAATAAACACCTGCCCTACAAACATACTGCATCTTACCAAACCATTTAGTAACAAATGTGGGCCTATCCACATGACCAGCAGCACCAGGCGTGATGGGTTGGAATCGCCCACCTCCCATCTGGGATGCCACCAATGTACTGGGGTTTCACTGAGTCTCTCCTGCTCTACCAGTCTGGATTCCCACTCCCTGTTTTGCTGAATTAGGCTCTCCGGCCTCTTGCAGCATACACACACACAAAGAGGGCCACACCCAACTGAAAACACAGGCTGAAGTCAATTCATTGAGAGAGGCTCACCCAGCACTCGTGTGCACACCCCTTTTGGGGCATAAACCCAGAATAATACTGTCTTGCACTGCATAGAAAAATCTGCACAGAGCAAGCTCATAACATTTTGCTCTCTTTGTCAATGTGAAGAGAGATATGCATGACTTCTTGCCCCAACCCCAGTTAGAAATTACATAAACTGGGTTTAATAATAAACAAAACACATTTTATTAACTATAAAAGGCAGATTTTTAGTGGTTAAATAGATAACAAACAGAACAAAGCAGATTATTAAGCAAATAAAACATGCAAACTAAGTTTGATTCACTAAAGAAACTGATTACAAAATAGTAATTTCTCACCCTAAATATTGTGACAGGCAGATTACAGAGAGTCTTGAAAGACAACATCACTAGCCTGCAGCTTGAAACTTCAGGTATTTCCACTCCTAGACTGGATGCCCTCCCAGCCTGGGTTCAACCCTTCTCCCCTCAGTTCAGTTCTTGCTTCCAGGTGTTTTTCAGTGTCTCTTTGGGTGGGGAGGCAGAAGAGAACCACAGTGATGTCATTCCCCTGCCTTATATAGCTTTTGTGTATGGCAGGAACCCTTTGTCTTCCAGTGGAAAAACACTCAGACCCAATTCTCTGCACGGCTGTGGCAGCCATTACTCACAGGCTGTCTGGAGCGTCCACAGGAAGACTAATACCTTTCACAGTCCATTGTCTTTGCTAATGGGCCATCACCCCCGTTAGGCTTTTCATTGTTGAACCTGAAGGCAGAGGTGAAAGTAAGCCGGTTGTAGGGGACCGCAGAAGACTGTGTTACGGCCTAGCTAGGGTATTTCCGCTTTCTCGGCAGCCAGTCACTGTAGGACACAGCATGCCAGTATAATCCGCTCCTAGCTGGTAAAAACCGCTTTGTATGGCCTTAAGCCAAGGGGCGGACACAGCCTGTGGAAAGCCCCTGGCCGTAGGCCAAGGGGTGAACACCGCCTGTGAAAAGCCCCTATTTGTTTATATATAAGCTGTTCCTGCATTTGGCATATATCGCTGCAAGGCTTCAATCCCGCTTTCGGACTGAATACCAGGCCGAGCTTCGGTGCGCTGGGTTCCCCGCCTCCGTGACAGCAACGCCAGGAGTCCCCGTTGCGGGTGTGTCACTTTACCTTCATTAAAGCCAAATAACTCACAGTGTGTGTGGACCTCGTTCTTGCAGAACACCCTGGGTAGGCCCGTAACCTCCCAAGAACCTTACACCGGTACACTCCGGTACAGTGTACCGCCAAGAGCTGGTGCGTCATACTGGGGTGGCCCGGTTTCCCCAGGCAGCTATTTAAAGGGCCTGGGGCTCCCAGCAGCGGCTGGAGCCCCAGGACCTTTAAATTGCTGGCAAAGCCCCACTGCTGGAGCCCTGGGGTAGCGGTGGTGGGGCTCCGGGGATTATTTAAAGGGCTGGGGCTCCTGCTGCCTCTACTGCCCTCAGCCCTTTAAATAGCCACATGAGCCCCGTCACCACTACCCCAGGGCTCCGGGGGCTATTTAAAGGGCCTGGCGCAGTAGAGGCAGGGGAGTCCTGGGCCCTATAAATAGCCTCCGGAGCCCTGCTGCCAGAGCTCTGGGATAGCAGTGACAGCCTAGGGCTCTGGCAGCAGTTTAAATGGCCTGGGGCAGTAGCAGCGGCTGAGCTCTGAGCCCTTTAAACCACTGCCACAGCCCCCGGCTGCCGCTGCTACCCCAGCGGGGGAGAGGGAGGGGGAGGGCACTTACCAGTACAGGGCAGGCCGGGCTGGCTCTGATCCCCCCCTTCCCCGCACCTTCTGGGGGCCAGAGCCAGCCCCAACCCAGCCCCGTACCAGTAAGTCCCTATTTCTACTTTCACCCCTGCCTGAAGGGCTAGTTGTGGGTGACACCCAAAGCAGTACATTTGATTTACAGATACATGGTCAATATTTCTAACTTCAGATACAGAAATGATACAGGCACACAAATTGGATAATCACATTCAGTAACTCATAATCTTTCCCATGATATCTTATACAAGCCAACTCGCATAAAGTATATCTCAGTTATGTCATATCCATATCATAAGCATATTTTCATAAAGACAATGGAGTGTAAAGTCACACCAGGGATGGAGAATAACAGAAGACTGCACTGTCTAATCTTAAAATCTGTAGCTTGGAGATTCGGTGCCTCAACACTCTCATTTGGACCTCTGAGGCTGGAAAAAATATCCTTACACATCAGTCCTCCTCAACCTAATATAGCAACTGTCCAGATTGAATTTGCAGGTTGGCCACTTCCTTCTTCCTTTATTCTGCTTTTCAGAGATAGTGGTAGGTCCCACTAGATACATCTTTTCCCCTTTACTTTGAAATGCAAATAATTAGTTACATGAAAAAAAATACCCAGCTAGCTGGTGATTAAAAAAACAAAACTCCTGGTTCTCAAAATGCGTGTTCAACAGATGGCATTAAATGCAAAAAACCCCTCTTTATGTCACAGAGATGCTAATTCTATAGGAAGTCACAGATGGGTAGACAGATGAGAGTGCAAATTTTGTACAGTTGCCAGACTTATGTCCTCAAAAAAACCAAACTGTTTGCAAATGCAATAGTATTTTCAAGTTTTGGAACTTTTTTATAAAGCTAGACACAAAGTAGTTTATATATACATGTGTGTATGCATGCATCTGCATGTATATATGAAAAACAGTGACATACGCATCCCAAGCTGCCTTTCTGTCACAGGTACAGTCAAGCTCCCCCTCTTGGCCACTCATCAGACTGCTGTGAGGGGATTTAGATGTTGAATTCTCCCTCCATACCCTCCATTTTAAGCCTCCAGAGTCTGAACAGAGACCTGTCACTCCTTCTGGCTTGGGGTCCCTAGATACAGTTTTTGAGCGCATATCTCCCTGATACCCGCCTCCCTGACACAGCCCACTGTCCAATCCCTGGAACCAGTCATGGCTTCTGAGACTCCTCCCATACCTTAAACACACCACCTTCCAGAACTCCACCCAGATAGCTCACACCTTTTGGTTTACCTCCTGAAAGGGCCATGTGTTAGTGTAAAAATTTAACACAGACAGATGTTGCATCCAATATTAAACACCCTTTTTTAAATAGCATGAGAAATACAGTCTGTACACAAATAATAAACCCTATACACATTTTTCTGCCTCAGTTTCTTCACCACTCCAGAGCAGTCACTTGGGCTGTCCAGGATCCTTCTGTTGCAGTACATGGCTTGGGTTCTGTGATATGGAGCCTTCTCCACACCAGTTTGCCTACTCTGATATTGGCCAGTCCATTCCCTTCCACTCTTCTGCCCACACCTGTTTTGTGTTTTCTCTTTGAGGGTCCTTTTATAATCCTTCAATCCCTGGGCAGCTGACTTTTCAGGTGATCCTAGCTCTTTACCAGGTCACTGTTTCTAGATCTCTCCCCTGACAAACTAATTTTCCTGGTTGGGAGCCTGTCTCTTGTCTAGGATATTTGTATTTGAATAGAGAACCATTTCAAGTTAATGGCTCTTTATTGTCAGTCCTCTGTCACTACCCATTGGAATTCCAGTCCAACACTGAGGTAAAAGAATCAACAGTGAAGGCAACTAGCCCCTGTATTAAAAATGGCGTTCGCAGTTTGGTAAAGATACATAACCTCTATATACATTCCACTCTGATAGACTGATGAATATTCATAAAATATTAACCTCAGAGGTCATTACAACAACTATGAAATTTATGCTAACTTCTTAGTTAAAATGCTTGTGTTTGCAGCAGAAAAAATGGCAGCGACTAGAAGTTATAAGCAGTCGTCTTATACACCTATCAACTGAGAAATAAGGCATGAATGGAATGAACTGTTGTAAAATAGCTCGGCTACATTGTTTGAATTCTATTAATGACCCACACAATACAAGCTGAAAATGGATCCACAGTTATGCAAAGAAAAAAAGTGAAGACAATGACTCTTTAGCTGTTGCCATATTTTGTGACAGGTTTCTATTAGTAGTTAATACAAAGTTAATGTTGAGTAATGCCAATGTCATCAGAGTATAACAGTTCCATTGAACCCTAATGACATTGGCATTACTCAACATTAACCAGTCAGGCAACATTTTTATAAGGAAGCTAAAGTCTTAGCTCTTACTCTGGGGGAGACCAGGAAAAATTGATATTTTAACTAACACGACATGGTAAGTACCATGGCCTCCATTAACACTATCACCATTTTTAATTTGATAGATGATGCCAGCTTAAGGTTTCTTTAAGTTAAGCAAGACTTTGTGGACTCCCCATCCTTCAATTGCCTTGAAGCACTGAGCAACTTCTGTTTGCATCTGTGAATATTTCTGCTACTCCAGCCCTGCTGCCTGGCATAATTTTTGAGAGGGATAATAATTAATAACAACAACAACAACAAAAAAGCTGTGGACTCGAAACATTTCTTGCTTTTCAGAACATTTTCACAAGAACTCTAACAACCCTACTCAGTCACCAGAACCAGCATCTTATTGGAAGGGGAGAGCATCACTTAAGGACTTCTTCCAGGTGAAAGTAGCCTCCGTGGTAGCCGGCCCATGGACTGCACAACTAGGAAGGCAGTTCCTGTTCCCTCTTTGGTGGTGGCAACGTGATGACACATTAGGCATCACATAGCTGCTTAGGAGCAGTCAGCCACACATAACAAATAAGGTTTATGTGAATTACATCCATTCAGTGGGTGCTTCCCTGGTTGATCAACATATAGTCATAACCTTTTTAAAAGTGGCTTTGTAGTTATAAGTCAAACAAGAAAAGAAAGTGGTCTTTTGGACTATATGTTTACTTGCTCTCCAAATTCCCTCATTTCCCCACCTGCCCTGAAAAAATGATGACCTAGAGGAGGAGGAGGAATAAATCAGTTGAATTTGACAGATAAAGAAAACTTGAGGCAGAGAAGCAAAGGGATTTGCCCAACACCACACAGGAGCAGAGCCAGGATTAGAACTCAGGAACTCCTAGCTCCCCATTCTATGGCCCAGTAGCCTACACTAATTCTCAGATATGGGACTTATTAAGAACCACTGTACGTGAGTGATTAGGCATAAAAAACAAAAGAAGTGTCACTGCTTAATACTGTCCAGACATTATCTTTGATTCCCCATTAAACATAGCCTTGTATAGAATAAATGTAGCACTTGCTTTCTAATTTGGCTCAAATTCTTCCCCACTACATTTAGACTATGTCTACACTACCCAGCAGGTTGGACTATGGGGGTATGAATAGCAATATACACCGAAGTGCTTCACCATGCCCGTAACTCCTCAGCACAGTACTTTGATGAGTACTAGTATTCACATCTCTGTGGTCCAAACTGCAGGCCAGAGTGCCAGCTCACATTGAAGTCTTGTGTACCAAAGGCTGAGGAATGGCTCAGTTTAAACATTATACAGGCTACCTCTGTAATTCTATGACTTTGAAATTGAAAAAAGGAAATGGTTGCAAATGTATGAGTGGGGAAAAAATCCTCCCTCATCTCTCACTGTAAAGGAATGTGGGAGACAAATTGCCAAACCAGAACCCAAAGCATATTGCAAAAGCCGTTTATAAAAGTTACAAAAATATAGCACAGCCAACCAACACGAATAATAAAATACATTTTCCCCTTTCCTCAGCATTTAATTAGTCTCTCCCAGTTCTTTTTCTCTGTCTCTCAGGGGCCAGGAGAAGTGTATAAATTATCAGAGTTTTTGCTGGGTTTCTCTAAAGCAAAGCAGTTCCTGAACTCCTCTGACACACTGAGGAAATCAGGTTTTAATCCCATCACCAATTCACACTGTTTTGCACCTCACCTTGAGGTGTACTTCTTTTCACATGTTTAGATTGGAACACCGGGAAAATCTTAAATTCAAACCACTTTAAATTAATTAAAAGGAGTCTCAACCAGAGAGACATACACAAAACTCAGACCTGGCTGAATCAGTCTCTGGCCTGCAGATGTTAATAAATGTTGGAATTCCTTGGAAGTTCCAGAAGACAAAAAGAGTGTTAATGTTGTGCCAGTATTCAAAAAGGGCAAGTGGGCAAGGTTAGCCTGGCAACAGTCCCTGGCAAAATAATGGAAAAGCTGATATAGGATTCAATTAATAAAGAATTAAAGGATAGGAATATAATTAACGCCAATTAATATGGCTTTATGGCAATAGGTTTTGTCAAACAAACTTGATTTCTTTCTTTGAGATTACAAGTTTGATTAATAAATGTAACTGCGTAGACATAATAGACGTCTATAAGGTATTTGGCTTTGCACAGAACAACATTCTGATTTTAAAAAGCATTAAACAACATCAGTAAACCACATGTTAAATGGACTAAGAACTTGCTAAATGACAAATATCAAAATGTAGTTTCCATCGGGAACCATCATTGAATGTGGCTGTGTCTACTGGGGTTCCACAGGGATTAATGCTATTCAACATTTTCATCAGTAATCTGGGAGTAAATATAAAATCGCTGGTGATAAAATTTGTGGATGACACAAAGATAGGCAGAATGGTAAAGATATGGGCAGTTATTTGGAATATGGCTCCATGGACTCTCCTTGAGTGGCCATACACCAGGGCAGGGGAATGGTTTGGTGTCAAGGGCAAGCTGAAATGAAGATCCAGAGGTTACTATCCTCTGCAAAGTGGTCACAAGAACAGCAGAAGTTACCCCAGCCATTAGAGGGGCTCTACTCTCAGGCTACGTTTTCACTACCCGCCATATCAGCGGGTAGCAATCGATTGCTCGGGGATCGATATATCGCGTTTCATCTAGATGCGATATATCGATCCCCGAACGCGCTTATATCGATTCCGGAACTCCACCAACCCGAACGGAGTTGCGGAGTCGACATGGGGAGCCGCGGACATCGATCCCGCACCGTGTGGACGGTGAGTAATTCGATCTTAGATACTTCAACTTCAGCTACGTTATTCACGTAGCTGAAGTTGCGTATCTGAGATCGATTTTCCCCTGTAGTATAGACCAGCCCTCATTCCACAGCCTTGTGAGCAGAGAGTCTTTCTCCAAATAGAGGGCTGGGTCTGCAGCCAATTACTGGGGCTACAGTGAAGAAGAGCTGATCACTACAGGTATTCATACAGCAATCACCTCCAAGGTGGCCAAAGTCCTGTCCCATAATGCATTGGGCTCATATAAAACCTGGGGTAAATGGTCTGCAAATAGTCTTCTCCCTGGTTGTTTTAAAGTCATGATCATGATTGTGAAGGGGATACAGGCAGAAAGCCCAGTTCTTCACTGCTTTGCACCTTGTGTAGTTATTGACATCTAGGCAAAGTGGGCATAAACACCCAAGGCCGGCGCTTCCATTTAGGTGACCTAGGCGGGTGGCATTAGGATTTGGGGGGGTGGCATTTTACCACTCTTGGTGGCAATTCGGCAGCGGGGGGTCCTTTTGCGCTCCGGGTCTTCAGCGGCAATTCTGTGGCAGGTCCTTCACTCGCTCTGGGACCTGCTGCAGAATTGCCATCGAAGACCTGAAGCGTGGAAGGACCCCCTGCCGCAGAATTGCTGCCAACGACCGGGAGCGCAGAAGGACTTCCACCTAGAGCGCCAAAAACCCTGGCGCCACTCCTGTAAACACCCACTCAGCATGAGTGAGTAGTAAATTCACAACTGGTGGCATTTTATGCCCCACTGTGCATAGGTTTAAATGGCAATTTGAGGTGCAAGGCCTGGGGTGTTTGCAAGCTGCCACCACCACAACTACATGAAGCATGAGATGAGACCTGATGCCAATAAGTTGCATCTTGCTCCACCTGTTATTGTGGAGCCTTGTCAGGCTCCCTTCCCCCACACAAGATCTTGCCTCTTACACCTCTGCCTGTACCTCTTTATTATCTTCTTTTTTCCTCCTCATACACACAATGGAGATGGCAGAGGAGGAGAAGGGGAGGGGGAAAAGGAGAGCTGGGGGAGAAGACAGAGAAGTAATGAAGATGCCCAATACCGTGCTTGCCTGTGCCTCACAAAATCCTTCATCTTACGAGCCTTTTCCACAGTGCAGTGTTGGGAGCACAAGAGGTATAACAACACTATTCCTGGCATTTCATTCCATCTATTGCAGCTCACTTTTGTCAGCGCCTTTGAGCAAAAGCGGAGGAAATTAACTTCAGACACAAAATGTTCCTGGTCCAGTGAAAAGAGAAATCTGATGCATATTTATTCATGCCTCATATACATTAGGGTTTGACAGAGAGCTTAATTAGCAGCAAATCTAGACATAGAAAGTAAAATACATTTCTCTCCTTGCTTTAATCTCTTACAGATATGGGTGACCATGCAGCCTCTGGAAACCATTTAAAACTGGAATAGTAAGATCATTGCCTGCTAATTTTAGCAGGACACTCATGATTTTAGTAGTCTGTCTCACCCACTCTCTCCTTTGGGAACACTAATTTCCCACTTAGCACCGTCCCTGCTGTCTGTCTGATTTATGTGAGGATTTGCAATTCTGAGGGAAGAGGGGGAGGGAAGGTTCAACCTGAAAAATTTTCCGCTTCAGGAATGGAAATTACTCACCCATTCTTGAGGGCGGGTATCATGGTACAATTCCCCCCTCTGAACCTTAGCGTCCAAAAGATGGGGTACCAGCATGAATTCCTCTAAGCTTGATTACTAGCTTAGAACCTGTAGCACTGCCACCAACCAGGAATTCCAGTGCCTGGTACACTCTGGTCCCCCCAAAACCTTGCCAGGGGACCGCCAAGACCCAGATCTTCTGGATCTTAACACAAGGAAAGTAAACCCTTTCACCACCGTGGCCTTCCGGGCCCTCCTGGTTATCTGGAAGTACTGTGATTCAAACACCTGAATCACAAACGAAGAAAGCACCTCCCTTCCTCTCTCCCCTCCAGACTCCCCTGAGAGAGACGTAATCCTAAACAGAGAGAAATTGCCTTTCCTCTCCCCCTTTCCTCCTTCTCCACCAATTCCGGTGAATCAGATCCGCCCCAGGGGTCTACACCGAATGAAAAAACACAATCAGGTTTCAACAAGAAACTTTATTTAAGAGAAAAAAAATTATCTTGAATTAAATGAATAGGTACAGGTCCTTCCAGTACAGACTCTAGGAATACCCTCCGCCTAAGTACAATAATTAAATCGCTTCAGCAAACATACAAATTTTGAATCCTTCCAGCCAAATGCACCTTTGCAACTCTGGTCAGGTGACAGCCAGGCTTACTGAACTTGTTAACCCTTTACAGTCAAAGAGATATAAAGTACTTCTGTGCTATTAACTTTTTCTTATCTGTTTATGACAGCGGGAGATAGTCTCTCTGTAGAAACTTAAAACTTCTGTTGCTGGAATAAATGTCACATTACAAAAATTCTCTAAACGTGAACAGCTGTAAATTATTCCACCTTAATGTTTCCACTCTACAATGTGGTTTATGAGCATAATCTATATAGGGCAGGTAGTAGTAACCTTTGGTTAATATACTTAACTACTTAGGCTTCCTAGAATAGCCTGGACACTTAAGCAACTATCACACAAATCTGTTGCTTCTTTGCATGAAATGTGTAAATGCAATGAATTGGCTGTAAAGTAGGTGGCTTCCTCAGTCAGAAGCAGTGAGAGGAAAAGTTCCTGTGACTAGAAGTTCAGAACTGGTTATTCTTGCAGCACTAGTGGCTTCTGTGGTTGTGAAAATATCCTTCAGTCACATTCAGCTGTCTAGAAAAGATTATTCAAATATGAAAGACACCTTCTCTGAACTCTAGACGTGGTCACTCTAGATCAAGCCAATTGACAGGACTATGTAAAGAATCTTCTGCTGCCTATACTGTACCTCCTTCTATTCAGAAAAAGATTCAATCTCCAGGAGTAACAGTTTGATACCTATTACCAGCACTAAATTTATGTAACCATTTCCTCCCCACATGAACAAGGTAGTTTATATTGGCTTTCGTAAGTTAGAGACCGTTATCCCAGCCCGGAGGTGTGGACTTTCCTTAAGGGTCCCTGGTCTGGTTTAACCTGTTCCTCCCCACTGTTCAAAGACAGAGCTAAATAGGCTTAATTAGGAACCTTCTGTTATTTTAAGTTCTCAGTAAGAGCTGAAATCACTTGTGGTGGGGCAGTGTTTCTGCCCAGCCTGCAGAGACCTAAAAATCGCTAAGAAACTGACCTGCAGAGGTCACAGCAGAGAGGCAGGCGGCAGCAGAAAGTAACTGATGGGTGGCCAGTGGGAGTGGCCAGTGAAAGTGATGAGCAGTTGGCCCACAGGAGCGGCTGGTGGGATGGCCAAGCAGTGAGGAACCGTGGCTGGCAGGGCAGCCAACTAGAGCAAGCGCTCAGATGGCAGAGCAAGCAAAGTGCCTTCTTCTCCGCGTGGAAGGTAAACTCACAGAAATGCACCTCTGAACCCTGGGTCCTCACTGACCAAAGACAACCATTGTGAGAGGGGTATGTTGAGGGAGCAAAAGGGGGCACATAAAGGAATGTTTGACTGTAGAACTCATGAACATGAGCAGAAGACTCTTCCCCATGCACTCTGGGGTGGATGTCCTGCTCACAGTTTTATGTTTATGAATCCTGCCTGTGACATTTTCCCTAATTAATGTCAGGTGACTTCTCTCTTTTCATTAAAAGTTTCTTTTCTACACTCAGACTCTGTGCTTGCAAGTGGGGAAGTATTGCCTCTCAGAGGTGCGCATGGGTGGTGCATAATTTTCCGAGGTTTCTGGGTGGGGGCTCGAGCCGGGTCTGTGTTGTATTGTTGAAAAGGAACCCTAGAGCTTGAACCCGGCCTTGGTTGTTGATGGCTTCACCTAGCAGAAGGGTTACATTTAGAAAGATGAATTTTGCTGCTCTGCCAAATGCAGAGTAAATTATATCTGCTCTCATATTCATAGATTCCAAGGCCAAAAGGGACTTTTGTGATCATCTGCTCTGACCTCCTGTATACCACAGGCCATAGAACTTCCCCCCAGAATCCCTAGAGCATGTCTTTTAGAAAAACATCCAGTCTGGATTTAAAAATTGCCAGTGATAAAGAATCCATCACAGCCCTTGACAAATTGTTCCAATGGTTAATTACTCACGTTGCTGAATATTTACACCTTATTTCCAGTCTGACAGTCTAGCTTCATCTTCCAGCCATTGGACTGTGTTATACTTTTCTCTGCTAAACTGAGGAGTCTTTTATCAAATATTTGTTCCTCAGGAAGGTAATTATAAACTGTGATCAATTACCCCTTAACCTATTCTTTGTTAAGCTACATAGATTGAGCTCCCTGAGTCTATAACAAATAGATAGGTTTTCCAAGTCTTTAATAATTCTTGTGACCCTCTCCCCTTTATCAACATATTTCTTGATCTCCCTGTTGCTTCAACTACAGTTTCCCTAAGAGTCAAGTATAAGACACCAGGCTGCCCATTTTACCCTCCTTTCAATTCCATGTGACATTATTATTTACTGGTATTGTGGTAGCTCCGAGATGCCCAAATCAAGATCAGTGCCACAGTGCGCTAGACCCCTCGCACATTTATAAACACTCTCACTCACAAACTCAAGAACTGTGGCAATATGTAGAAAAAATTAATTTAAAACAGGAAAATGTAATCTGTCAAATTAAATAACCAATGGGCTGGTTAGGCAAATAATTTTTATTGACTTTTTCTGATTAATCTGCATACAGGATTTATTAGTCTTCTACTATATCTTCAAATGAAGTAGCTGCATCTTATTCCAGTTTACGACTATTATTTATTAATAATTTTGGACATCTTTAAAAGCATTTCATAATCTATATAATATGATTCCAGGAGTGTCACTCCATCTGTGTAGATATGTCTAAAGAGATATCTCCACTTCTACAACGATCAACACCCCCACAACACAGCTTTCAAGATCCATGGATCCTCCACACGCCTATGAGTTAGAGTGACCAGATGTTCCAATTTTATAGGGATAGTCCTGATTTTTAGGTTTCTTTCTTACATACGCTCCTATTACCCCCCACCCAGTCCCAACTTCTCACATTTGCTGTCTGGTCACCCTACTATCAGTACATGTGGTGCACTTCATCCAGTGCACTAAATGCCCCGTAACAACTATGGGGGTGAAACCAGACAATCACTATGCTCTCAAATGAACTCAGAAAAATGATAAACAACACAAACACCTTCTCATCTGTGGATGAACACTTTTCACAAGCAATCAATCTATATCTGACCTATCAGTCCTCATCCTCAAAGTAAACCTGCACAATGATTTCAAAAGACGAGGCTCGGTGTGTAAATTCATAACTCTGCTACACACTAAAAATCATGGACTGAACAGAGAGACTGGATTTATGGTTTATTACAATGATCTGTAACCCACTTACCCCCTCATTTTGTCCTATGACTGCAGAAGTGGTAACAGGCCATTCTACCTTGAATGGTACCGTACAATATGTGCTAACTACTTGTGCTAAATAATTTGTTCCACCTTGCCTTTTGCTGTGATGCTGGGAGTATTTTTTTCAGCCCCGAAGAAGAGCTCTGCGTGAGTTTGAAAGCTTGTCTCTCCCACCAACAGATCCAATAAAAGATATTACTGCACACACCTTGTCTCTTTAATATCCTGGGACCAACAGCTACAACTACATTGCATATTCCATCTGTGGGTATGTCTACACTTGAAACTTCAAAGCGCTGCCACGGCAGCGCTTTGAAGTGCGAGTGCGGTCGCTGCGCCAGCACTGGGAGAGAGCTCTCCCAGCGCTGTACGTACTCCATATCCTCATGGAGTTTAGCTTGCAGCGCTGGAAGCCACGCTCCCAGAGCTGCAGCACTGTTTACACTGGCACTTTACAGCGCTGTATCTTGCAGCGCTCAGGGGGGTGTTTTTTTCACACCCCTGAGCGAGAAAGTTGCTGTAAAGTGCCTGCGTAGCCAAGGCCTGTGTGTCACTTTGAAGCCCAGAATGTCTGTTGAGTCAAAGCGAAGCAATGAAAAGGTGGGGAGAGAGCAAGCAGAGACAGGATCACTGCTATAGTCTGATCTCCAACTGGCAAAACGGCACTGGGGCCTTGTTACTATCTGGTTCATGGAACTCAACTAGAGGCTACTCTGACTCTCACTGAGGCCAGAATTGAGGAGAGGAGGGAGTGACACAGAACAGTGGCTTGCACCTCTCACCTCTTCGGGTTCTGCACTGACATAAGGATCAGGGTTCATGTTTCTAATTATTCTACTATGCTTCATTTTCTAAGCTATTGGGTCCCCCCTCTCCGTGGTCATGAATCAACTATGAAGTTTGCTTTTGAGTTTTCCCATTGTCGAGGAAGTAAAAGCACTGAATTTTGTGAAAACATGTCTATGGTTTGGGTTTTTTTCCTTCTTACTCTTGCTCTGTAGATCTGCTAAATATTAGCCTGTAGGGTAATTCCTGTCATTCAATCTTCAAAGCAATTCCTTTTCATTTCGGTTTGTCAGAGCTCCACTCCCAACAAATGCACCCACAAATCCATTAAACTTACTCAGCACCACTCCCGCTCTTGCACTTAAAGGAGTTTTCTCAAGTGATTTAAGGAATTTTCAGAACTTAGAAGTAAAGTATTGTGAAACACATTGTCTCAGTCAAAATATGCCATAGTGCATGAAAGTCATCTCCTGCTTAGCTTGTGACATAGGGGAACGACTATGAAGGGTCTGTGTAAATCACAAAATAAAAATGAGGTCACTGAATTCCACAGAGAATCCATAACAGCAAACAATTACTTTGGCTGCTTCTTGTGATTTACTTTTAAGAGAGGGAAAAATTTCTATCACAGTGCTTTGTGTTTATATACCAAGGTGAGAGACCCTACAGCTACAATTAGGGATAGTTTCTGTGTTGCACCTCTCAGGAAATGTAGTACACAACAGGGGCCACACCCCAGGTGGGTGGAAAATGTGGCTTTATGTCAACTGTGTGCTCCAGAGTCTGGGTTGCTGTGAAGGCTGGTAATTATGCTGGCCAAAATTGGTTGTGTGTGTGCGAGAGCGAGAGATATCATAGTACAATCCAGACTAATGAGCAGCAACATTTCAGGAAAAAAAAGGAGAATATTTAACTTTTGTTCAAAAATTGTTCCAAAAATTTCTATTTTTTGATAAAAAATTTCAAGAGTTCTCATTCTGCTGGGAAAAATCCCACTCTCACTTTTTAAATTTTTATTTATTTCATTGGGGAGAGAGACTAAAAAAGTGAACCAAAATTGGGGAGGGATGGAGCAATTTTTAAAAACAAGAGAAAATGGTGGTTGATGTGGGGGAAAGAGGATGACTCTCTCACTTTTCAATTTTTTCCACAGGGTAAAAAAGTCAGCCTGACTTTGTTGTTCTTCTCTTTGCCTAAAAGAGCAAATACTACTTTTAGAAATGAAGACGATATATTCTCTCACTTTTGTATTTATACTAGAAAAGTGGGGGCTGGGAGTAAAAAAAAAGAGAGAGCTCAGTGAAAAAACCCTGAAGATTGTCATTTTCTCATAATTTCTAGATGAATAATTTCAAAGTACCAGAAAAGTACTTCATTTTGATTAAAAAAATCAAAACATTTGTCAAACAATTTCTAAGCACAGTTTTGTTTTTGATGAAACCCCATTTTTTGATTTAAAAAATCCCCTCTTCACTTGAAAAATGTCCACAGTCTTTAGCTGGTGAGGCTCCTCCTCCACCCTGACACACCCACAACACCAGAGATTGTGAAGGAGGCAGCATAAGTCTGTTTATGCTGGCTCTGTGAAAGTCTTGCACCAGTAGGATTCTCCTGTGGCCATTTGCAGTTCCTTTATGGTCACAGTATGTGACCAAATCATATTAGTGCTAGAACAGGGGGCAGAATCTGCTCCATTCTCTGGGTCAAATTCAGCCTTGATTGCCACCTTGTACAGCCCCATTCAGTTACATTTTGTTATATGGGGTGTCCTTGCAAGCTTCTCCTGCAGCATAGGGCTGACTTGGTCCCTTCACAAGCTCCAATAAGGGAGGTTAGGCAGTTGTGGGAGCCCAAAACGTTTTTCAAGAAAGCTTTGTAGAAAATACTCATTTAGAAATATGAAGAGGATGACACAAGGTGGGGGAGAGGGAGAGAAGAGAAGGAATGGACAGCAAATAGGGTTGCCAGGCATCTGGTATTTGATCGGAACGCCCAGTTGAAAAGGGACCATGGTGGCTGCGGTCGGTACCACTGACCAGGCCATTAAAAGTCTGTTCGATAGCGCAGCGGGGGCCAAGAGTTAAGGCAGGCTCCCTACCTGCCCGAGCTCCGTGCTGCCCCTGGAAGTAGCTACCAGATCCCTGCAGCCCCTAGGCGCTTGAGCAGCCAGGGAGACTCTGCAGCTGCCCCCAACCGCAGCGCCGGTTCCAGAGCTCCCATTGGTTGGGAACCACAACTAATGGGAGTTATAGGAGGTGGTGCCTATAGGCGCAAAGGCAGTGAGCACTATGCAGAGCCACCTGGCTGTCCACACACCTAGAGACCTCAGGGACCTGGCGGCCACTTCCTCTGAGCCATGGTAAACACCACCAGGACTCTGCACCTACACACACACACACACACACACCAATCCCCTGCCCTAGCCTGGAATCCCCTCTTTCACCCAAAACCACTGAAAGTGAGTTTAAGGGTCTTATCCTTGCCTACTTATTATTTGTATTACTGTAGCACCAAATGGCCCCACCAATCATGGCCCTATAGTCTAAGCAGAGTACAAACAGATAGTAAGAGACAGTCCCTTCCCCCAACAGATTAAAGTCTAATTAGACAAGACAGACAAAGGGCAAGAGACTTGCCCGTGGTCACACACAGGGCCGGCTTTAGGCACCAGCGCTCCAAGCATGTGTTTGGGGCAGCACTTTCCAAGAGGCAGCACTCCGACTCCTTTTTTTTTTTTTTTGCTTAGGGTGCAAAAAGCTGGGAGCCAGCCCTGACCAGAGGTGAGCTGCTTCGGTGGGAGGCTCAAGGAGGGCCACAGCCCCCCCCAGCTCACCTCCGCTCCACTGTCACCTGCTCCCCCAAGCGCACTGCCGCTCCGCTTCTCCTCCCTCCCTCCCAGGCTTGCTGCGTGAATCAGCTGTTTTGTGGCTTGCCTGGAAGGGAGGGAGGGAGGGGTAGGAAGGGAAATGTGGTGTGCCTGGGGGAGTAAGCGGGGCCGAGAATTTGGGGAAGGGGCTGGAATGGGGAGGGGAAGGGGCGGGAAAATTTTTTTGCTTGGGGCGACAAAAAACTTGGAGCTGGCCCTGGTCACAGGACAGGTCAGCAACAGAGCAGGGAATAGAAATCAGATCTCCTGAATCCCAGTTCAGGGCCCTATCCACTAGGTCATCCTGGTCTTTGTCATTTAAGCCTCCATAAAGCTGGACCTTATTGTCAATTTCTGTTCAGAGGCCTTGAACTGGAATAGTAGATATCTTTGCAGATCAGCATTATGTATTTTACTTATTTAAAATTTTGAGGTGTACTGGTATTCCTGGGGAGAATGAGAGGGAAACCTGTACCATCTGTCTGCCCTACGCCATTGAGAGAGAGTACCGAAAATAGTGAAGAACAAAAAAAGAGGAATAATACAACTCGAGTGGAGAATGAAAATAAGATGAAAGCAGAGGGTTTATTTTTTTCTTTCAAGGAAAGAAAAAGGAAAATTGATTAAGAGCAATACGAAAAACAGGCAAACCAAACAGGAAAAAATATATGACATGACTCTTTAACAAGGACATCCTGTCTCCAAAACATTAGTCAAATTATGTGCATTAAACATACAAACAGTTATGAATTTTAAAGTCAGACTGTAAGTCCTTTCCCCTCAGTTTCTCAGCCCTCATTCTTGAATCTTTTAACATCTTCATTTCACTGTTTCTTCGGTCATCATAGTCTCGCAGGGTCAACAGGATTTAAATATCCACAGTGTGATTTTCTCCCCCACTCCAGCTCCTTTACACAAAAATTTACTTTAAAGTAAATAATTATTTGAGCCACAATTGAGTAATTCTGAAATGTAGAGTGTTTTTTTTATTTTACTTATTGCTCCCTGAAGCAATTTTAGAACCAATATTATATTGGTCATGCTCCTATGGAATTACTTAATTTAATACAATTAAAAAGTTACTGGTTTCTTTTAAGGGTTCAAGTGGAGCTTATTGAAAAGCTCTGATTTAAATGCAGACATAACCACTGACAGCCAAGTTATTGATTATCCAGGCTCTGTTCTTATTTACTCCAGAGTGGAGAAAGTGCTGGGTGAGTGGGAGGGAAATGTTTGAGATCCAGAGAGAGACAGACTGGAATATCATTTCTGGGAAAAGAAACAGCAGAGATGGAGCTTGTGAGCAGATATTTTATTATTAATAGAAATAATTTAATGCTTATGAAAGATGCTTGTTTGATAAGGCCTGAGATGGAAGTCCACTATCTACAGCTCAGTATGGACAGCAGCAGTGCCAGCTTCTCCATACCAGCTACCACCGTGTCTCAGACTTGGTTTAGAAGATTACTAATGGAGTTGAGATATTAGTCCAGCTTTTGTACCCATTCAGTCCTTAGAGCCAATTAATGCCTGACCGGAATACACTGTACTGAGACCACCAACTAATTACACACAGACTACTGAACAGCCATTGTGACCCTAGGAAGCCCTCAGTACTGTCACAGAGTATGGGGGAGTCAGAGTACTGCATCCCTTTTCGTGGGACTCACAGTGACTCTCAGCCAGCCAATAAAACAGAAGGTTTATTGGATAATAGGAACTCAGTCTACAGCAGAGCTTGTAGACACAACCAGGACCCCTCAATTGAGTCCCTCTGGGGGTTCAGGGCGCTTAGATCCCGGCTTGGGATTCCCTGCATTCCACCACCCAGCCCAAAACTGAAACTGAAAAAAACCTCTCCAGCAGGCTCTCTTCCTTTGTCCAGCTTCCTGGGCAAAGGTGTTGAGTACCTCTCCCCCTTGCCTGGCTCAGGTTACAGCTCAGGTCCTGTCCATCAGCTAAAGTCATCCCCTGCTCTCCCATTCACTGTGCAGACAGTCCCTACTGCATCACAAGTGCCAATTGGTAAAGGGTTAGCTTTTTTGTAACAGTACCCCAACAGGCCTGACTCACTACACCCAATACATTGCTTTCATAGTATTTAGCCAAAGAGAGTCAAATGAGAGATCTAATAAAAGCCTATGTCCTACTGATCTTCATAATCATTTCACGATATAGGTACACGTAGGGTGACCAGACAGCAAATGTGAAAAATCAGGACAGGGAGTGGGGGGTAATAGGAGCCTATATAACAAAAAGACCCCAAAATCAGGACTGTTCCTATAAAATCGGGACATCTGGTCACCCTAGGTACAGGTGACATTTAAGAAGTTGTGTTTATGTACTGAAAATATGCTTTTGATTCCAGGTCCCAAACAGGGATGACAAACAGGTTCTTCCAGACAAAAGGATGTATACTCAACTGCCTGTCTTGGTTCATATGTAAAATAAGCATTGTAAGCCAACACAATACAAGTCTGTTTGCATATGATGTCAACATGAGCATGTGAAGATAATATGGACCAAGCACACCAGTGAACAACCCACAGGGGTCACCCTAACTCTGGGACCAAAACAATGAATTCTGAGGATATAAGAAGGTGGCAAAAAGATACATTTGGATCCTTCACCAATGAAGCAAAAAGGACAGGGCTCTTTGCAGTCTTGAAAGGCGGGTCCCAGCCATGTTGGTTGGTCACGATGAGGCTATGTTTACAGTACGCATTTGTATTGATTAAAATTACATCGGCTTACAACCGCCACAATTAGTACATCACTTGAGCGGGTGCATATTTGGCACTTTGTGTCAGTGTGCACATGCTCACCAGAAGTGCTTGTGATGATCCAGAGTACAGTGCACCATGGGTAGGCATCCCACTGTACAACTCACCACCATCTAGTACACAGACTTTTGGGAAGTTTTGGCAATGCATGATGGGACCGAAACAAGTCACGCGGGGACGACTGAGAGTATGGGGTCATCGTCCCAGTTTGCAACTGTCTCCAGGCCCACTGACAGCAAATCTGGGCCCCAGGGCAGAACAGTCAATGGGCCCCCACAAGCCACACCCGCACAGATGCTGTCTGCCTGACATTTGGGTGGTGCTGCACCTGTGCTGCCTGGTGTCCAGTGAGCTGCCTGCCTCACTCTTCCAGCACAGCCAGGGCTTCCTCATGCCCATCCGGCAGGGTTGCCAACTGTCTAATCACCAAACCCAAAGACTCTTGCCCCACCCCTACCCCGCTTCTTCCCTGAGGCCACGCCCCTGTCATGCCCCTTTTCTGAGGCCCCACCTTGGCCCACTCCACACACACCCCTCCGTCACTCACTCTCCCCCACCCTCATTCACTTTCATCAGGCTGGAACAGAGGGTTGGGGTGCAGGAGGGATGCGGGCTTTGGGAGAGAGTTTGGGTGCAGGTGCAGGCTCTAGGCTGGGGTACAGGAGGGAGCTCAGCGGGTCAGCGCTTAGGGTGTCACCACGCACTGCTGCCCGCAGGCACTGCCCCCGCAGCTCCCATTGGCCACAGTTCCCAGCCAATGGGAGCTGCAGAGTCGGTGCTTGGGGGCGGAGCAACATGCCGAGACATCCCCCTCCAGGGGCCGCAGGGATGTGTTGGCTGCTTCCAGGAGTGCTGCAGAGCAAGGTCGGGCAGGAAGCCAGCCTTAGCCCCCCTGCGCTGCCAGTCAGGGGGCCCCCAGGCCCCTGGACAATTGCCTCCTTTGCCCCCCTTCCCCCACAGCCATCCTGACTGTCTCCATCACTATTGTCATGAGCACTGCAAGCTCAGGGTGTGTGATCCTGCAATATTTTCAGAGCCACAAGAAGAATCAAACGAGTGGGGAACACAATGATTCCTTGGAGGACAGATAGCTGTGGGAACCAGTTCAAAGTTGTTGTTAGTGTTCACAGAGCTACTGCAGATTATGAAGTTTTGCTTCTGGGTCCATGAAACAAGCACTAATTGCACATCATAATGCAGATTTGGGATGATGAGTAAGGCTACGTTTATGTCATGAAGGTCATGGAAGTCACAAAATATGTGACTTCCGGAGACTTCTTGACATTTTCTGCTTCAGCCCCAGGGGTTGCAGGACTCTGGAGCTGGCAGCCAGCAGGGCCCTGGCAGGGTTCCAGTGACAG
Source organism: Chelonoidis abingdonii (assembly GCF_003597395.2). Classification (NCBI taxonomy): domain Eukaryota; kingdom Metazoa; phylum Chordata; order Testudines; family Testudinidae; genus Chelonoidis; species Chelonoidis abingdonii. The sequence goes on from NC_133771.1 coordinate 66,829,148, forward strand.
GCAACAGCAGTGACAGGGCATCCCCTGCAATATTCCAGCAACAGGTGACAGGCTCCTAAGGGGGCCCTCCTCAGGATTCCAGCGATGGGCAACAGCCTCGCTGGGGGGAGGGGGATGCCTCAGGTGAGCGGCTGAGAATGTCCCATTTTCTCTTTTGGAAATATGGTCACCCTGCAGCTCCCAGCCACTGTGGGCAGAGGGCCCCCCACTGCAGCTTCCAGCTGCCACAGGCAGAGAGTGAACTGGCAGCAGCAAAAGTGACAGACAGGTCACGGCTTCTGTGAATTTTTGTTTATTGCCCGTGACCTGTCCGTGACTTTTACTAAAAATAACCATGACAAAAATCTTAGCCTTAACGATGAGCAATAGCTGCAGAACTTTTGGATGTGCTAGGCAATACTCCTGGATCTGTGCACTGAGCTCACCCTAGCCCTCTAGAGCAGAGACACCAAAATGAGAGCAGGAGAAGCAAGTGGCAATTGCACTGTGGAAACTTGCAACACAAGATTCCTGACTAACTGGTAGCAATCAATTTGAAGTCGAAAAATCCACCACAGGGGCTGTTGTCCTACAAATGTGCAGGGCTATGTCACTTCCTGCTATGCAGGATTGTGACTTCCTGCAGTGTGCAGGGCATAGTAGGTGGGTTTGCAGCTATGGGGTTCCTGAATTGCATTGGAGTGATAGACGGCACGTATATTCCTATTTTGGCACCAGACCACCTTCCCGCCAACACAGCTTCTGATCGTCGCGAAGGTGGGTTTTTTATGCTGACAGGAGAGCTCTTCATCACACGCGCTGTATCTGTACAGCTGTGCCACTGCAGCACTATACGTATAGACATAGCTTAATAGCGTCCACACAGGGATTTAATGCTAGCTAACTAAACTACTTCAATAATCACACCTTTTGTTAATTTAGATTAATTTTCCTGGCTGTTCCCATGTAGACAAGCCCTTAGTGGTGAATGCCTCTGCCCATTTGGGTAGTCATAGTAGTGGAGCGCTCCTGGTCTAGCTGCTGCATAGAATGTCACTGCAGTTTCAGCAACATCTGTCTGTCCGAAAGGAAGTTGTAATCGGAATCTGTCATTTTAGTTTGCCTCTCCGCTAAATTGTTTGTATAAGGCTTTGGAAACACGCTGCAGCAGTGAACATAGCTTCTACTAGCAATAAACAAAAGCCTCATCAACGACATCATCCGAACAGATTTAATATAAACAGACTGATTATGCAGTAGTAACACTTTTCCTAACAGCCCACAAACAAGGGCAGAGAATTTAGAATTACTCATCAGTCACAGCTCTCTCTATAAATAGAGAGTTGTTGGGATTGTTGTTGATAGGAACATTTCCCTTAGGAAAGTCTTGAAGACCAGCATCTGGAAGGCAGTTTCTCTTGGACATGAACTGTGCTCCTGGAGTTGTCATTGTGTTTGCTTACAGCTGTTTTACAGGAAAGAGAGATCATCTGAAGGCCAAAGTCAGTTAACACTTTTGCCAGATGTCTGGAGGGCTGCCTGTGAGAAACACGTCACAATTCCTCTCGGAAAGATGCACCATGTACAGCATTCAGTGATAATGCTGGGAGGAAAGGGCCAGCAGTGATCTTGAAACTCCTATTAATCTCTACAGAGAGGTCAATAGGCAGAGTTATCAGAATGGGATAAAGAAACTGCGAATGCCCATAATAACATGGCCCTTCCAGATAACAGCGATGTCCGCATCACTGAAATCCAGTGACATACTGAAGTCAAGCATAGTTTGTCACATCAGTGGCTCTTCCCTTGGTTTCCTTGAGATTTCAGATTTGACTGACAGATAAGATCATGTCTGGGGACAGCCCTGTGGTAAATCATGCCAAGGAGGGTTTTTGTTACATGAGTTTTCCTTTGCCAAAAGCAATAGAGGAATTCCTTAAATGTGTAGCTGCCCCAAGAAATTTACCAAAAGGGAACCAGAATTATTTTTGTTCCTCTGCAATATACTCCCTCATTCTCCCTCTCATCTAGCAGGTGACCACCACTTCATAGTTCATTCAATATATAGCTACTCTCTATAGATATACTTTATGTAGATCATCTCCCTAGCCCTCTTCCCCGCCAAATCCACTTTGAATTTCTACCACTGCAACAAGTTCAAGCTTTTAGTCCTGACTTTTAAGGCCCTTAACATTTTATCTGTGTCCTTCTGATTGAGTCCCCTCACGCCCAACTTCCTGTCCTTGCCAATGAGGCCAACCTAGCCCACCCTCTTGTCTGCTCCTGCCCCAAACATCTTTACACTTGCCTGCCATACTTGGAACACCATCCCTGAACAGATCCATAACTGACCTTCTCTGTCAAGTCCATTCTCTAAGGCCCATTTCTGGTATGATGCCGGCAGGCAGGCAGGCAGGCAGGCAGTGTATGAGAGTGAGGCTGAGGGGAAGTTGGAAAAGATTAATAATTTATGTAATACAAAAACAAAACAGCAAATGTATATATGAATTGTATCTATGTGGTTGTGTCCCTGTCTTCTACCTTTTGTATGTTGCTAATATTCTTAGCTTGTAAGTTTAACGCCAACAGATCTTGGTTGTTGGCAGACAGGATTGAACTGGGACCTCTGGAGCTTAGTGCATGAGCCTCTACCATATGAGCTAAAAGCCAACTGCCTATTAGCTAAGGCTGTAGAGCAGACTCATTTTATCTCTCTCTCTAAACGGTCTCAGTGCCACTAGAAGTGACAGAACACCCACCCAGGAGGTGCATGGGTTACATAAGCTCTTCAGGACAGGTATTGTCTCTACCTCTTTGTTTCTACAATAAATAACACAATCCTGATTGGGGCCTCTGGCCACTATTACAACAGTAATGGGCAACAATGGCTTCATGACTGAACCACCATTTTTTACAAACAGTACATACAAAGATAGTACCAGTAGTATTATGGACAATATTGTAATATTGTTTACTGAGTGGAAAATCTACTGGCCTTAAAAACAAATTTCCTACAGGATCAATTATTTGAAATGTGGTTTAAGAAATTATCCTGCACTTTGCATCTTCTGTTCCTTTAGATATAAACTCTCTTCTAACAGTAGAAAGTGAAGGACATAGCTTATATGAAATACAAATGAAACAAACAGCGGTTCTTGCAGATTTATAGTAGACAACAGTACTAAACTCATGACAGGATAGGACAAATTTATAAGACAGGACGTATGATAAGAAGTCTGCTGCAACACTAGAGATTTTTTTGTCATGTTTAAAATGAAGACCAGCATTTGACTAGGGATAATGCAGAATGCAACACTTTAATCTGACAAGCCAGCAATGTGCTCATCAAACATCTTGAAATCCATCACAAAGGTGATAAAGAGAAAGTCTATGCATTGCATGATGGATCTTTCTACAGCTAGGATTTTGGAAAGACCCTATTTCAGAAGCCAAAATTGCTACAGAAGACTAAAAGGGCCCTGCTAAGAAACTTTTCCATATGGAATATTTGAACAATAAGCAGAAGATCTTTTGACAGTACTGATCTTTTTGGCTCTACTGTCAGTTTAAATGGAAGCTACTGCTCAACAGGATTAAGAGTTGTAATTACAGGGGAGGAGGACTTTCAAGCAACATCTACACTAATATATTCCTTTCCCCTTGTGCTGGAAAAAACAGAATAAGTTAAAATAAGAGCTATGCCATTTAATTGTGATGGATGCACTGCTTCCCTTCATAGTTCGAGGACATTGTTTATAGGCGATTTATTGTGAGTCCATCCTTTCTCTTCCTGCATTTCCCAGCCTCAGTCACTACTCACCTTCCAACAAATGAGGTCCGCAACAAATGATGCTGAGTTACTACTGACAACAACCTTCTTCACTACACAGTTCTGATTCCTTTCCTGAGTTCCTTGCACCCTGCACATTGAATGAAGCAGGGGTCTTGTGGAAAAAATAGTGTGTGCTCAAAATAAAAGGTCAAAGATTTCATGGTCAACATCAGTTCTGAAATTCCTAACCTGTGAGCTCTTGAATTTGCCACATGATGTTTCTTTTAACAGTGTTTTGCATGGAATTCCTAGATTTTTTAAAAAAGTGAAAACACTGAAATTCTAATATGGGACCATAGTGAGCTCTGCCCCTACCCATGTCTTCAGCAGGATCAGAACCTTTAGCTCCTCAGCACAGACCTCAACCACTTGAACTCATGAAGTAACTTATAGCAACAGTAGGTTGTTATTCTCTATATGGATTAGCCACTAGAGGGTGATGAGACACACACTTTGCCATGGTTTCACAACTATTTACTAAACAGCAGAGCAATATTGCAACACAGGAGTCATGGGTTCCATTCCAGGTTCCGGAAGGACATGTACTATAGTAGTTACAGACTTCTTTCCCTTTCCAGTTTGCCTGCGCCCCCCAACCCTGCCCTTAGATAGGGTGACCAGACAGCAAGTGAGAAATATCAGGACGGGGTGGAGGATAATATGATATATAAGAAAAAGACAAAAAATGGGGACTGTCCCTATAAAATTGGGACATCTGGTCACCCTACCCCAGCATTACCCTCAGAGCCTGTCTCTGCTTCCTATCTCCTTCTCCCCCACCATGCTCCTCACCCCTGCATTCAAGTCAGACTGATTCCTTCTTTTCTGGGCACCAGCAAATTCAGAGTATGACTGCTCTCCTTTCTTATGACCAGCATTACAATGTCTTCTGGCTTCCAGGAAAAGCCACTGAAGGAAAAATCCTGCTCAGCCCCAGTATCCTTGGGCTGGAACATGCTCAATACAAATAGGATCTTTGGAGAAGATAACTCCCAAACTCTATCAAATCTCTACTGTGCTTGTGTGAACTGAGATTTTCTGAGGCTTATAACTTGACCAAGTTTTGGTCAGCTTTCATGAGGATAGCAAAAGGCACATTCCTGCCTCCAGGGTAACCCACACACACACATTTACCCACTCTCCAATACACAAACTTCTGAGTCTTTGATCCAAAGCATAGAGGCACTATAGCCTCTCTGCTAAAAATGGATGTAAGAATTTTTTTTAACATGGGCAAAACCAATGTATTTTCCCGTAAACACCTTATGAGAAATAGATGACATGTTTTTGCTGAAATGTTTAAAAAAAAATCCAGCCTGAAGCAGAGACTTAACATGGGAATTTTCAGACTGAATGAGTGAAGTTTGGCAAAGATAAGTTATAAGTCACTGAAAACAGGATCTTATCATGGAAAGCATTAGGCAACCATAACTATAAGTATTGCTATCAACTCTGCCTACAGTCAAACAAGACACATATTGTCCACTCACAATGGTGATAGCATTTTATATTAAGGGCGTACCTGTGAACTGACTATACAAGGAAGTGGAGAAACAGGCCCAGAGAAGTTAAATGTCTTTCCCAATGTCACACAGCCAATTGGTGGTAAAAGGCATAACTAGAACTCAAGAGTTCCTAACTCCTAGGTCAGTCTACTAGGCCACATGGCTTTTTTTGGTATGAGATGTTAGATATAGGAGGAAGGGAGGAAAAGATGGGAATTCTATTTCTTGGTATAATATCTCAGATCCTCCTTATGGGCCTGATCCTGCATAGTTTCAGTGGGAGTTGAGGGCATTCAGCACATTGGAGGATCTGACTCCATGTTTAGTTCTGTGTAAAGAGCAACAGCAATTCTTTTTCTAATATGGTGTGAGTTACGGCTGTGACCCTCAATCCATTTGGCTCCCCAAGGTCCAGGTGATATTTGTATGCATGCAGATTTAACCTTTTTAATCTTTACTTTGTTTCTATTTTCAAAAGGCCACCAGACTATTTGTCTGATTAGAACAAAGATCAGAGACACACAAAATTACAAGGCAAAGCAAGGAAGATTGAATTATTCTAACAGCAGGTCTCAGATCCTCTAATCTTGTATGATAAGAGAATAAAAAGTATGTTTCTTCATTTCTGGGAACTTTTTTAGATACAGAACACTGATTTTTCTTTTGTGAAGCAAAGAGGAAGCTAAACTCTTTACTTCTTGCTTCCTCTTCTATATATGTGGCATTGCATTCAAGTACTCATTAATCTAAGAAGGTTATATAGCCAGATGACCCTTAAAGCAATCATAGGCTCATCAGTTCTAATACAGTGGAAGCCTTTTTTTGGGGAGGGGGTTTGGGGGGGAATAGTGTTGTCTATAGAGGTTCAGCCACTTTCTTGACCTCAATTGGCAGGAAACAATGTCTTGCTATGTATATTTCCTTATTATTCTGAAAGAGCCTTGACTTCCCTGCAGCAAGATTTCATTTATCATCAGTCTCTCCTGCTCCCAGCACTGCAATTCTGTTCCAATAGACTTCTATATCCAGGCAATCTAGATAGCAAATACTCTTAGTTTGATTACTGTGCAATAGCTATAGAAAGATGTCATCACATGCATTTCCCTCCCCCACCCCATGTCCCCCAAAGACATCCACATCAACATTTTCCCCTGAATAAGTAAGCTTTCACTTGGCTCCTTATACTTCGCATTTCTATATACTGTACTTTGAATACCTGTAAGCTGCACATAGCTGAACTGTATGAACAGTTCGCTATATCTAATACAGTGAATGCCCAGCTCTCAACATAGCAATAGTGCAACATACAACTTTCTTGCGATAGTTCTGGAATGATATCACCCACACGCAAGAGATGACAAGTGTGTTAAGGTCAGCTTTCTGCCCAAGCGCTCTCCTGTCGACTCCTGTACTCCACTATTACGAGAGGCGCAGGCAGAGTCGATGGAGGAGCAGCAGCAGTCGACCCACTGCAGTGAAGACACCGCGGTGAGTAGGTCTAAGTACATTGACTTCAGCTACATTATTCACATAGCTGAAGTTGCGTACCTTAGATCAATCCCCCCCACTTCCCCTGTGTAGACTAGGTCTTTAGCACATCTGGCACACAAATATCTTGCAACGCCAGCTACAACAGTGCCATGAAAACATCTGTTCTCACTTTCAGATGACATTGTAAACAAGAAGCAGGCAGCATTATCTCCTACAAATGTAAACAAACTTGTTTGTGTCAGTAATTGGCTGAACAAGAAGTAGGACTTAGTGGACTTGCAGGCTCTAACATTTTACATTGTTTTATTTTTGAATGCAGGTTTTTTTGTACATAATTCCACCTTTATAAGTTCAACTTTCATGATAAAGAGATTGCACTACAGTACTTGTATTAGGTGAATTGAAAAATACTATTTATTTTGTTTTTTTTACAGTGCAAATACTTGTAATCAAAAATAAATATAAAGTGAGCACTGTACACTTTGTTGTAATTGAAATCAATATATTTGAAAATGTAGAAAACATCCAAAAATATTTAAATAAATGGTATTTTATTATTAACAGTGCGATTAATCATGATTTTATTTATTTACTTTTTTTTATCGTTTTGACAGCCCTACTCTCAACCTATGCTTTTATTAGCTTTCTATTAACTATCTGGACAAAACACATCTCTCTCATCCAACAGCTGCACGTTATGAAGATTATAACATAATAGCAAACTAGAGCCTTTTTTCACATCATGTAACCTCTGCTTGAACTCAGAGAACACAAAGTTAGAAACATCGATGGTAGCAAATAAAAGTCATCTTCTTGTATTGCAGAATGTGAATCTTAACCAATATATATTGAAGTGGAAATTGTATTTTTAGTTTATAACTATATCCCAGTTTATATCTTTAGTTATATCTTCATGTTATGTTCTTTGTATGGCAGTGAAGCAGAGCTCACCTTAAACTAGTCCCAGTGAGGACATATGGGGTCTTGTCCAATGCCGACTGAAAGTGAAAATAACAAAAAACACCACCCCCACTTAGCTCTTCTATAGCACTTTTCCTCCATAGATCTGAAAGTTCTTTGCAATGCTTATTGATTTCAATAGGCAATGGATTGCATCCATGATGAGGATCCCTCATCACTCACAACCTGGATTTTCCCTCACTACATTCTATCCCTATTGCATTAGGTATATATTTTGGGGTCTTTCACTACTAAAACTGCAAGTTTTCCCTCTACTTGCTTCACCTTGACCAGAGTAACGTAGTGACCTTTATTTACCATTTTGTAAATCTCTTCCTACATTCCTCAACTCAAGACGCAGCCACACCATAGCAAAAGACTCTTAAATCAAGAGAGCTCACATTTTTCTCCAGGACGGGGCTATTTCTTTTCCCAGTAACGGCAATGAGAGTTAGATCAGGCCCTTTGCCCTGAACTGAGGTTTTGCATGCAGCAGTGCCTGTTGCTATCGACGCCAAAGACACTGGTTTTCAAAACATTTTTAATAAAAATGAATGGTGGTTTCAGTGTTCTAGATGAGTAATCCATGGAATTAGCCTTCTAATAAATCACTTCACATCCACAATGAGAAGGGACTGATATTTCAGAAATTCTATTATAGGAGGAAAAATGACTTTTCCTGAAGTATTAGAACATAAAATCTCTTTCTGGCAATGAACCTTAAACAAAGAAACCAAGGGATAAAACAGGAACATTATAGATCTTACTTCTTCTTGATGGAGGAGAAGATTTTTCAATACTTTGACTATACTTACGTTAACTGGAAACACATTAGTAATGGAGAATGTAAGTGATTTTGTAACTAATCAATCAATGTAGGCATCATAGCATGAAATCAAGAGCAAAAATGTGTTTTCCTAACCATTCATTAAATCTTAATCTCAGGTTTTGCAAGCCATTAAAATTACAGAAAAACTTTCCACTACAGGTAGGCAAAAAAGGAACCATACAGGACTCAACCACTAAGAAAGGCATCAGTGAGGTACAAGCAACTCAGGAAATATTTATACCATACATGTATCTGATCCACAGCCCCACTTTGAAGTTTTACTTTCATGACCTTTTCCTTTAGTGTTAGGTTGACCATATGTCCTGTTTTGGCCAGGACAGTCTCTTTTTTTAAGCCTTGTCCCAGCCATTCCAACTTTTTGGCAAAACTGGGCACTTGTCTCGTTTACTCTTGCCAACTGAGCAACTAGCAGAGCATGGAGGAATATGAGGGGCGGAGATGCCAGCCCTGCCTAAGGGGAGGGAGGGCTTGGACAAGTGGCTTGGGCCAGGCCAGCCCCGCAAGTGGGGAGCGAGGGGCTCGGGCCGGCCCCATATAGGCTGTGGTGGGGGGAGGATGAGCAGTGTAGTCTGGCTTCATGCAGGCGGAGGGAAGGGGGAGCAGGTGGGGCCAGGCCCAGAACGGGGAGGGGTGGGGCCTTCACTCCAGTGGCTGATGTCAGCTCCACATGAGGGCAGGGGGGGTGGCAGGACTCAGGCTAGCCCTGTACAGGGGTGAGTAGAGGAGCCTCAGGCTAGCCCCAGGCAGTGTTCCGTTTTCCCTTATGGGAAATATGGGCACCCTATTTAGTGTGAATTTAGTCTTACAAAAAGTGCTTGACTGACAACTCTAGAGACGGAAGTTCTCCAACCACAGCAGTAGTATATCACAGGCTTCAGGAATGCAAATTAGATGGAGTGACAAACTCTCTGGTCAAAATAATTCAGTCTCCCAGACTTTTCAATTCTTGGCCTCCATTCTGAAACTGTATTATTGCAGATGGAACAGATTACTAATATAAACAGTACAGGGATTTGTGACGTTGCACTCCATATTCTTTATGAAAATATGCTTATGATATGGATAGGACATAACTGAGCTATACTTTATGCAGATGGCTCATGTAAGATATCATGGGATAGGTTATGAGTTACTGAATGTGATTATCCAATTTGTGTGACCGTGTCGTTTCTGTATCTGAAGTTAGGAATATTGACCATGTATCTGTATTTCAAATGGGTTATTTTGGTTGTCAACCTCAACGAGCCCTTCAGCCCAGAGAAAACCAGACAGTGCTAAGGGCCCACTAGCAAAGACAATGGACTGTAAAAGAGCTTAGTCTTCCTGTGGACAGCCAAGACAGCCTGCAAGCAATGGCTGCCACAGCCCTGGAGAGACATGGGTCTGAGTTACCTGGTACTAGATACTCCTCCTCCCCTTTTGGAATGCCAGTGTTTTTCTACTGGAAAACAAAGGGTTTCTGCCTCATGCAAGAGCTATATAAGGCAGGGGAGTTACATCATCGAGGTTCTCTCCTCTGCAGCCCCACCCAAAAAGGGACACTGGAAAAAACCTGGAATAAAGAACTGAACTGTGAGGAGAAGGGTTGAACACCCGGTCGCTTTTGTCAACTTGGGTGCCTAACTTTAGGCATCAATTTTTGAAAATCATCACCAGAGACAGTCTGTGTAACCTCACCTCCATGGCCTTTAATTAAAGTGAGAGACCTCCAACATGTAAATTACAATGGAGCACAGTTATGGCTGAATTAATTTCTTTAATTCACTGACTTCTCTGGGACAATTAAACTAAATACGCCTGAACATTCAGAAGAGGAGCATTTGTTTCATCCTCTGATAGTTCTCCTTGTTTCATTTATGCAGTTGGCATAATTTATTCTTATTCCCAACACAACAGCTCTAGGGATCAGGCAGACAGTATGGAAAGTGAAACTGATGCATTTGGGCATTTTTACCTGTTTGCAAAACAAAAATAATAACAACCAGCCTTACTGCTACCACTCTCCTCCAAAACTTTCATCATTTTTGTTGATGTTTCTATGCTTCTTTTTGTCTTTAGTAGTTTTGATGAGCAGAACTGAAGAGCTCATGTCACAGCAGAGAGGGAGGAGCTGAAGGTCAAAGCATGCATCCTATTTGGATACACTCCTCTTTCCCAGCTGATTTTTACCCTTGAAATCTACAGTGCTCACTCCTAAGAGCTTGGAAGACCTTTCTATAATGATTCATAGGCGCACACATCAAAGTCAGCTGTTACTGCATCCAGCACTGCATGTGGAAATAAAATTACTAACGTTAGCTGGAAATCTCAGGCTTCCACAAAGTTAATTCAAGGAGCAGCTAGAGTAGAAAACAGCTCAAAGTTTGAGCAGGTCTGTGATACCCCAGTCACAGGAGTGATACGTACGTACCCCAATCCCCACAGCAGCATGGGAGTCTTGGGAGAAACGTTTTGACATTCTCCATGTTTTCTTGTGTGTTGAGGAGGGATTCAAATGTTAATTTATTTCCATTTCTGCCACATTTTTTAATTTTTAATTTGCTCAGGGAATGAAGGGGGTGAAAGAGGACTGACAGGGAGGAGATGTGTTTGTTTAGGGAGAGAGGGGGCAGATTAGCTGTGACGTTATTGATATAAACTGGGACCATATAGAACATGGGTTGCAGCCAAGGTTCTGTAGTGGCACCAAATCCTATGTAAAGGGGGTCATATAGAGTCTAAGACCAGGTTTACGGTAGTACTGGTTTATGATTATCTGTCCTGATCGATTGTCGTAGTTGAAGTTATGAAATATGGCTGTATGCTGTCTGTATTTCAAATGTGGTTGTCGCAGTTCTGGGAGACACCCCAGACATAGCTGGCGTCCAGCTCAGCTTAGCCTGCTTGATGGCCCATTAGACGGACCCATCACCTACACAACTGACCCATCGAGAGAAGAGCGGAACGCCCTGTGACTCAGCAGGGAGTATTTGCAGAGAACTGGCCCATGGCTGACTCAACACACCATTTCGCTGTAACTTCCACAAGGAACAAAGGAGTGTTCTTTTACCTGAAAAGTCTTATACAGGCAAGAGCGCCATCATTCCTTTGTCTTCAACCCGCTCTTACCGATCTGAGGCTTTGCTACAAGCTGAAGCTCTGCACAAGGGGACTGAGATGACCCATTCCAGCAGGGGATCTCCAGAACCAATTGAACCTGCGCTCATCTCTGCTACAATCCTGAACTAAGGACTTGGCCATTACTGATGTAATTTGATTGCATTTAAACCAATTCCTAGCTCTCATCTTACTTCCTATTTAGGAAATAAACTTTAGTTTTAGATTCTAAAGCGATTGGCATACCTGTTTGTGGGGAAGATCTGATGTGTACATTTCCGGGTCGGGGCATTGGTCTTGGATCGGGAGAACCTTTTCTTTACGGCTGTTGGTTTCAAATACCACCGGCACTATACGGGGTGAATCACGTCTGGACGACCGTAGGGGATAGAAATTGCTTGGTCTGTGACTTGGTTAGCGCAAGAGGGGGAGTAACCGGAGTGGGCTGTCTTCGCGAGTCGTGCAGATAGGTGTCTGAATTTATTTTTTGGCTAAGTGGGAACGAGGGGGGTTGTTCGGCCAAGAACCCAGAGCTGAGAGTGCCAAGCAGGTCAGGCAGAGCTCTAAGGACAGGGGCAGTACGCAGCGCCAGAGGCGGGCGGTGTTTCCACCTCGCTAGAGGGCAGACCTGGAAGGCGTCGAGACTAGCCAGACAGAAAGACCTTCGTGTCACCCCTCTGGCTAACCGCAAGTCACACAAGCAATTTTATGAGAACACTACCAAGTCGTCCCAAGTATCACCGCCAGCCATGGGATTACAGACAAGAGAGGGGTGGTCACCAAGGGTTATTGACAACGGGGGGTCGGGTAGTCTTTTTTGTCTGGCTGCTTTGGTTTGCCTTAAGTGGTAAAAAACCCCAGCCTTGGCCTGTAACTGCCCTGGAGCCAGGTGATCCTAAGTTGGACTCTCAGTTGGGTCCTGGCAGAACCACATCGTCACATTAGCCAAAAAAATAAAAATCATAGAAATATTGTAGGGAATGTGAGAGAGAAGACATCCACTTGTTTCCCCTTTCAGGCCCTAATCCTGCAACTTGTTATCCATGCAGAGCTCCATTGATATTGTTGGAGCTCTGCATGGGTACAACCATATAGAACAAATTGCACCCGAGTAAATAAACTCCTAGGACTTTTTACTACCAGTGCTTCAGAAAAGAAAGTGGTTCCCCCTGTAGTTTGCCAAGAGCATTGCCACTGCATATTCTCCATTATGGGATGTGCCCTCTGGTGGAACAACTAATATTTGGGAACTATAAGTGCAATGTACTACTCCCCAGTGTGAGGACACAGTCACTACTTCATTTTCCCCTTCTGGTGAGCAAGGGATTTGGGGTTTAGCCTTCTGGTCAAACCTTTCAGAGGATCATCAAAACAACTCCATGCTGAACAGAACTCTCACCACTCTCTGAGCTCAGTACTCCCTTAGCCTTTGGGGCAGGGCTGTCCACAACTCACAGTGTTTCACCCAAGCCTTTGCAGGCAGTTAGTCTCACTCTACTCCCCACTTCACCACCCAAGGCTTCTGACAGCTTTGTCAGCTCCTGGTGGCACAGGTAAAATAGGAAGGAAGGGCCGGGTTCCCTTATGACTCCAGCCCACAGACCCTAAATGTGAAGTTTCATGTCCCCTTTGTTTAAATCCTACTTTACTTTTCCCTGGGCCATTTCCAAAACAGCCCCATAAACTTAGGCCTGGACTTCATGCCTGGAGAGCCTCCCAGCTCTGCACGTTCTCTGCAGGTTTCTGCTGGCAGTTTCCTAGGCACCTGGTCCTATTTTGAACACTGGACATGCTTTCTCTGAGGACACAGCTACACTAGAGAGTTTACAGCGATGCAGCGGTGCAGCTGCCCCAGTGTAAGTTCTCTGTGTAGCTGCTCTAAACATATGGGAGAGAGCTCGCCCATCGGCTTAGCTACTGTGGCCCCTGCGAGCGGCAGTAGCTATGTCGACGAGTGCTGTCCAGTCCAGCACTTAGGTCTGTATAACTTCAGTCACTTTGGGGGGTGGTTTATTCACATCCCTGAGGGACATAAGTTTTACCAACATACGCCGTAATGTAGACATAGCCTGAGTCAAGCTTCTTATGTAAAGGGCCGGCTCCAGGCACCAGCTAAGAAAGCAGGTGTTTGGGGCAGCCAATACAAAGGGGCGGCACATCCAGGTCTTTGGCAGAAATTTGGCGGCGGGTCCCTCAGTCCCTCTCTTCCTCTTTGAGCTGCCGGCGAAGTGCCACCAAAAGAGGAAGAGAGGGAGTGAAGGACCCACCACCAAACTGCCATGGAAGAGTGGAGGGGCGCAATTGCACTGCCGCGGCTGTTGGGGTTTTTTTCCCCTGCTTGGGGTGGCAGAAAACCAGGAGCCAGCCCTGCTTATGTAGCATAGGCCTGCGTGCAGCCACATGACCCCCTAGCCACACGTGCAATCACGTCATCTCTAGGCTCAATCCCATAACCTGGAAAGTAACCAGGCACAAATGAGGCTGAACTAGACGTTCTTAAAGGGACCAGCTCAACCTGTGACTTAAGCCTCTTGGGATAGAGTGCCCACTGGTGCTGCATAAGTACCCTCTTGAAGGACTAAACATCCACTGCAGTCATTTTAATGAAAAACAAAGTGTTAAATCAAAAGTTATTTTAAAATTTGCATCTTTATTCAGTTTACTTCACAAATGGCTATGTGGAAACAAGATATTTTTGGATGTGATTTCAGTACACATTATTTCACAAGTAGACTGGACAATGGGGCATATGACTGATCAGTGTAATCTCTTAAATCCTGCAGGATTCCATTTGGGAATTTATAACCTTTCACCAGCCTTGACACAAGTGTGTCTGTGGCTTTCAAAATGGATAGGTTTGTCTCTAACTGAAAGCAACATGGGAAATTAATATGAAGCTGCAGGTAATTTCATTTCCCTTTCCTTAGAAGTGTTTGATTGTATAGTGTGCATCAGATATTCACTGTTCCCTGAATAAATCTGTTAGCCTATCCTTCCAAATAACTCATAATTTAGTACCTACTCCTGCCCCATTGACTCCATTATAGGCACAAACAGACAGGCCCTTACAAAAATAATTAGATGTGTATGAAATGCCTAGGCAAGTGATGTGCAGTAGAGTACAGTATATGAAACAAAGGCAGTATTCACTTACTGTGTATTCTAGCGTCATAAACACTTAAAAATTATTGTTCAATGTTTAAAAGAGTAATTATTCAACATATTATTTCTTTTAACTCATATGTTGTTGGATAACGTTCCAGGAAAAGCCTGATTCATGCTCGCAGTTAAACAGAGCAAGCTGTGCAATGATTTGATTGGCAGTCTTCTCCCCATCATTTGAATATAAAGTTAGTGCCCCGCTGAGAGAAACATGCTGAAATAGTCAGTGTTCCAAGGTAAATAGCCCATATATTTTTATAATTCCTATTAAAGGCTCAGAGTTTACTACCTGCAACAGGAATTGCCTATGTAGAGCAAATGTAACTCACTGGTTAATATGTGTTATGCACTCTCCTCTGTGCCTAATCCACAGAGGGTAGAAGTCTGCTATAGTCCCCAACTACACAGGCTAGCACTTTAGCTCCAACCATCAAGATTTATGTATTTAGCTCTGAGGTTCCCCACTTTAAACTCTGGTCAAATTGGTGGCTGACAGACATGGACATTCAAAATAGATGCTCCTGAGTTGCAGACATTTTCTTTATCCATTGCATTAACACCTGTGGTGATTGGGAAGTATCCTGAATATGCTCAAGAGTTGCCATTCTGAAGGCACAATGTAGACAGTAGTATTGAAGATAATAGAAAGTATGAGCAATATAAACCATGGATTTACAGAGAATTAATTATGTCATTAACTTGATTTCTGTGACTGTTAGCATCACAGAAATAATTGGATGAAAGGCATTAGTAGATGTAATGTATGTGAATTTTGCAAAGCAAGAAATCTACAAAAATGTTATATCAGATTGGCTGGGGAAGATGAACACATGGTTTGCAAACTGATTAAAGGACTGTAAACAAAGGATAACAAATACCCACCACACACACATTGTTATAAAGTGTTGTGATGGGATGCTACAGGAGTTATTCATAAATTCAAAGTGCCTAAGTGACTTAGGCTCCTAAGAGCTAGAGTTTCAAAACTGTTTAGGCCTCTGAATAGTTCGTAGGTACCTCGTGGGATTTTCAAAAGCATCTGTCTACATCTTTAGGCACCCAAATAAAAATCTGGCCGTAAGTGACAAAGTGGCTTTTTAAAGGGGGAATTTAGGAACTTAAGTCTCATTGAAGGTCAGCTTAGTCATCAAGTCACCTAGGCACTTTTGGAAATTTTACCCCCCCTCCTCATCTTATTTAACTTATTCATTGATAATCTAGGGAGAGGGAGCAAACAACACACCGATGAAATGTGCAGATGGTTGTGAGATAGAAGAATATGAAAAACAGCAAGGATGGAACAACAACAAAAAGTTTTACAACTATAGAAACATGCAAAAGTTCAGAAAATGAGATCACCCTGGAAAAGTGTAAGATGTCATGATGGGGAGAGAAGTCCCACATTAGCACAGAAGGGGTTAAGGAGAGCTTTTGAGTCCAGCTAGTCCCACCCTACTATACATGCAGACAATACCAAGCCTGGAGGGGGAATAAAATGAGAGACCCTGACTCAGTTCATGGCTGGCTGGCCAGAAAGGAAGATGAAGCTCTGCCTCACTATCTGAAGGAAACTTTGCTTTCGGAGTTGCTGAGACAGGCCTGAGAAGGAGCAGCTAGACCCCCAAGGAGCCAGCAATGCTTGAATCAGAGACTGTTTGGGAACCAAGCCCAGAGGAAAGGGCAGGAATGCTGCCACGCAGAAGACTGGGGGATGGGCCAGTGTTGAGTTAAATTTGCTTTTTGTCATAGAATGTTTTAGACTGGCACCCCTCGAGCCCACCCACAAGGGGATCATAAGACTGAAGTTACAGTTAGCGAGAAGGTCAGAGCCTGTCTCAGTGGGCACCAAAAACAGACACTTCTTCCCCACACTTTCCAAGAGATCTCAGTTGTACCCAAAAGGTCCACAAGGGGTGCTGCTTCAGCCACACTACTACAGATGTGTTTAGAAGAAAACACACACACACACACACACACACAGATATTCAACAGGACGGGAAACCCTGAAAAGCTATAATACTGAGAGTGCTGGTGGACAAGAAGTCAGAACTGAGTTTCAAGCAGCAAGAAGCAATGTGATTTGTGGCAGCATGAGCAAGTGGACCTTTTGCGCAACTCAAATATGGAAACACCCCAGTGTGCTAGTTCCCAGGGTACCCAAGACTGTAATTCACCTTGTTTCCCCTCTGCCTCAAGTGAGGAGGTGCCTTGCTTGCGGTAGAGGGGAAACAAGGTGAATTACAGCTCCCTGACGTCAACAGCCTGTTATCCACCCAAGCTATGGCAGCCCTTACTGTTAACTTGCAAGGCAAACTAGGCGCACCCTTGGAAGTATTCCCCTGTAGTGTCCAGCCCTTTGTTCACTAAACACAGATAGAAATACCTGGTCTGCTGTCTCTAAGGGAACAGTGTACACAGCAGCTTGTATGATTCAGTTCAGGATCAGCACCTAGCTTCATATACCACTGCACTGGTATATATTTACAGTGAAATTATGGACACATTTGTTTCAAGAGATGGTGAGTAAGGATAACGGAAGCAAAAGATTACAACTAAAAATCCTAGAGACTTTCTAGAGACTAATCTTATAGGCTAACCTTCTGTCTAAAAAAGTTTATCTCACCCCAAGTGTCCTCAGCAGCATTTCAACCAAGGCTATTTGAGATCCCCTTCTCATGACCATAAATGCACTGGCTATTTACTTCCTAGTGGCAGGATGCCAGGGTGTCTTCTCTGTTTCCCAAATACAGTCCAACAAACCTTTGATGTGTATCTCCAGATACGGTTCTCTTCCCATTCTGTGTGTTCTTCCCTATTGACTTCATAGGGAAAGTGCCTCCATTGTCTTAGCTTACAATGCTTAATTTACATGCCAACAGACAGGTGAACAAACATCTTTTGTCTGACAGAAAACATGTTTCTTCACCTCTGCTGTGATACAGAATCTGACAACATGGTTTCAGTATACAGACACAATTCCTTATATAGTATCTGTACATACATTTCACTAGAACAACCACCAGTGTGACCCTAGCTTGCTTTCAAGACCTCACGACAGACACTTTGGTGAAACAGAATGTCCATACTAGAATCGGGATATTCTTGTAACCCCCTTGCCAGTTAGCATTGAGGGGCTCACAGGTGGCATTCAGTACCAGAAGATATTGACAAACTCAAGGAAATTCAGGAAAGACACACAAAAATAAGACCTGGAGAGACTGTCTTATAAGGAAAGATTGAACCAACTATACACATTGGGCTAGATTCTCAGCTGGCATAAACTGGAGTAGCTCTATTGAATTCAATGGAGCTACACTGATTTTCACCAATGGAGGATCAAACCCAGGATTCATCTTCTAGGAAGAGTACTATTCAACACTTCCTTTCCTTGTGGGCTGGAAATACCACCAGAACAGCCTTTCTAGCAATATTTTGATTTTTCCATTTCTAGTCTCAACCAGAACCAGGAAATGCAGAAACATGCAACAAGAGAAAAATAAGTTGTCTCAAGGTTTGGAAAGGCGCAGACAAGTTTAATCCCAGGAAAAGACACGGTTCACAATCCATTTTTACTTTAGCTGAAGGCAGCTACTCATCTGTAATTGTGACAGTTATGAAAATGGACAATCAGGAGCTATTTAATATAACTGGTCATACTGTATTTCCCAAGTCCTGTAATTAATACTCTGTCAAAAAATGGGCCATTGTTGCATTTGTAGAAGCACAATACCTTCCCTAGCCAGGTTACTGCTTAATGACTGGCACTGATTTATTGAATCTGAGAAGCTGACATCTGTCAAGATTTGTTTGCAATTAAAATAACTCTTACCCAAATCATCAGAAAAGGTTCCTATTAGGGACTATACATGTCTGCCCCTAAGGAATCAGCATAAAAAAAATAATGGGCATTGCCAGCTAATTCTGGGTTTTCATGGGGTTAGTGGTTAAATTATTGCTTCAGTAGTAGTAATAGGTAACTTTCAGTTTTCAGGGGCAAGAAGAAGCAAAAGCATTTCATGATCAGCCTCATATTTTGAATCACTTGAAGAAATGCCACAGTTTTGCCCTTTTTTACAACTCTGCTAATCCTGATATCCACTTAACCTCTTGCCTGTTTTCTCTCTATCCCATGCACAATACTGTACATTGATATCAAAAGGATGGGTATACCTTATTCACCTTACTGGGCACTATCTAGGTTACTTGAGTATCTCAGGATGTCCATCACTGTACTGCGGGCCACTGTACACAATTTCCCCTCTTAGAAGTCCTGTGTCAGCTTTGGAAGCAAGCTGATATTTACCTTTTTCCTCCCACTCTGACACAGTAAATGCTCTTAAGTCTCAACGGCATATTGTCCTCACTGTACTAACCAAACTATTCCAGAAACTCCTTTCTTTCTGACATATTTGTCAAAGAGTTATTGATAAAGTTTTGCAGAGACAAAAGAAGGTCACAAATACAGCAGTTCTGTTCAGATACAGTATATTTCACTCACATGGAAAGATCCAGCATGAGGCCTAAAGTCTCCCGTAAGATTCAATCTGAAGGCTTCTATGCAACTTAAGTGGTGTACACGAATAAATTTCACCTATACTGTATTGGACACAAAAAGACAGGTCCGTCTGAAAGTGCCCGTTTTTCTTTAACTGGCTATGAGTTTGGTGCTGGAGGAAGCAAAGGGCTAAAAGAATTGTCTTGAGTTATGCACAGTGCAGACAAATTCTATGGAAGCTTTATCAGCCAGTTCTTTTGTACACCTCAGTGCTTGGATAATTAATTTACAAATTTTAGTTGTTTGTTCAGGCAAATTAATATTGTTTGTACAGTGTACGAAAAATTCTCAAGATAGACATTTTCAGAAATATAATGGAGTGCCTAACAGTCACCACAACAACATCCCCTGTTGTCAGAGCTTCCTGTTTCAGGTGTCCTCACCCTAGTGCCCCCTGTAGGCCATTTGCCTTTGTGCAGAGCCCAGTCCTCCAGCTGAGAAGCACACACTTTAGATCCCCTCCAGGGTAACAAAAGGGGTAACTTGTCTCCAAAGTTCCAAACAATCAGCCAATCTCCTGGGAAAAAACTCACACACTTACCTGAACTTGCAACCTAAGTTCTAGTGGGTGCTACAGCCATGTAAGAGGGATCAGAATTTAGGCCTAAGTCAGGAATAAAAATTAGTGCAGCAAAGCAGCATTCAGCATACCTAATGAAAAGGAATATTTATATATACTCAAATCACAAGATACATTGAACGCCAAATCACACAGCGTTTCCCACATAACATGTAAGAGAAAAATATGATCTTTTAAAAACAATTTTAAGCAAAATACTTCTTTGATAGTTTTTCAAATGAAATCAAACTTAAGCAACAGCAAGAAAGTTAACTCCTTGCATTGCCTCCTTGTACTGAGTCAGCTCCTCCCAGGCACCCCCCATGGCCTCAGATCAGGCCTGCAAGTGGCCCCTCACCTCCATTTCCCTCTTGGATCCTAGTAACTTCAGTACAAGCCTATCCTCAAGTCCATCAACATAATTTATTGATAAAACACAGTGCAAACATCCATAACAACAAGTCTCACAACACAATCCATATTCCCCTCACATCCTCGTGCATGTAGTCTTTTCAAGTCTATCAATCTAGTACATACCAGATACTGATGTCTTTCACCACACCCAGACTCTTCCTCAGTCCTCCTCTATCTCTCTGCCAGAACAGCCACCTTAGCCCTTCCTTGTGGGGTGCAACCTCACTCTTCTCAGCAGGAACTCCCACAGCATTCTATGGTTCCTCTGGAGTCCAGTTTTCTATCAAGGAAATATCAGAATGTAGCTGACCTCCCACACCTCCTTCCTTCAGTCCACCTTGGTCCTTGGCTCTGACTTTCTAACTTCGAACCAGCAAGTATCTCCTTCTGTTTCTGCTATCACTTTCAGCCCCTTGTCAGGAATACCAGCCAGCAAACCTCTCACTGCTCTCCTGCCTTCAACCCCCTCCCAGCAACCACCTTCTCTAGCAGCTCATGTCTCCTGAGTGAGTCTGGTCTGAACCTCCTATTGCTCCTTTACCCTCTTACTTGGCCCACATGGGAGCACCTAGACTGGAACAGGAGCACTAAGCCCAGTTTAATTTAATGGGCCAGCTACCCTGTTACATTCCTCAATGGCAAATGGCATACCTCCAGAATTAAAATGCTTTCTGAAGCATTTATTTATTCACTGGAGACTTTCTACATCTCTTACAGTCAAACAGTGCAGAGTTTTGAAAAAAGAATTTTCAGACACAAACCACAGCTCCTACAGTTAAAATATAGGTGTTCCAAAAAGTAAATTATCTACTGGATGATTTATATGAATTTACCACTTGTAAATTCTGCAGTTAATGCTAGAATTCATAACAAGAGCTTGTTAGCCTCTTGGATATAAAAAAAAGTTGGATAGTATTCACATAAAGGCATGGAAACTAAGTGAGCAAATAAACTTTTATAGCTCTGTGGAATCACATAAATATATCTCATGTGATCTACCAACCGTTAATAGGGGGGTGCATAATTTATTGAGCGAAAACTTGCCACCTGAGGCAAATGCAGTTTGCGATCCAACATGGGTGTAACTATCAGTTTATAATTATTTGAATGTGAAAGCTAACATTTTGCCAATTTGGGAAATTAAGGGATGAAATGTCACTAATTCTGACATTTTTGCAGTTTGCCCTGGGGAAAAGGGTAGATGGTTCTGACCCATTTGGCAAATTCATTCCCATTTTGCAACATTTAGAAGGTATAAGGGCAATGATGACAATTTCTCCCACTATCTTCCTCATTCCATGCACTATCCTCATCATCTCCACTTTTACATGCAACCAAAGGCAGTTCTCCTTATGGAAAAAGAAAACCACTTTTGCTTTTTGCAATCAATAATTTATAAAATATTAAATACAGTTAGTCTCTTCTTTAACAAAGAAAAATAACAAAAATATGACCTTCTTCCTCAGTTTCACCAGCAGTGAGATTTCTTTTTTTCTAAAAAGATCACCAGGCAACCACATAGTTATTTCTCTACTAATTTATTGACTATTTAGACAAAACCACATTCTTTAAATTCCACACAAGTACATGAGCATTAGTAGAGCTAAAGCCATATACACAGCCAAAGGCTGTCTCTAAGCAGTTACTGTGCATAGCAGTCAGCATAATAGCCTTGCTATTATTAACTTTTTGTCCAACATGGAATGCAATATAAAATTTGTATCAGACACTCCCTGTACCAGGGAACCCTGTCCTGCTCTGGGAAGTTTGCAGTGAACTTGAGTGATATCCATAAGGGTGTGGGAACTACGTAGTTACCATAGTCTAAATGCTTGCTGCCAGTTTAAAGGGGTTGAATGCCTGGAACAGAAAATCTAGTAGATGTTAATTTGTGTATGTGGGTGATGTGGATGAATGGCTTGTGTTTGTTATTTTCATTAGCCAACAAGCTCTCCCTCCTTTCTTTATTTTCTTCGGAGTGTTTTACAAAAATTCTGAAATATGCAAGTCTTACTATGTGGCAGGACATTTGTTGGGTAAAAGGGCTTCTACAAAGCCTGGATAGCTTTAAGATGATTTTTGAGCTTAGAAGAGGATTACTCGGTTTTTGGTGAGGAAGAGTAAATAAATTAGAGACTAATTATAAAATTAATGTTAGATCATAAAATGCTTAGAGGATTGGTGCAGAATATATTATTAAATGTACCTTATATAAAAATATGGCCAGTGAGATGGAAAGCTGCATCTGACCTTGTAGTTTATCACTGTCTGGAATAAAGGTATAGCCATGAGATGGGGCGTCTTCTACCAGGAAGTGTCATGTGAACTTTGACCTTACGCCATCACTACTTGGAAAAATGTCATTTGGTAACCGGGTGACCATTTTGTTTGGCACTTTTTGTTTTGATTGGTTAAAATAAAGACTGCGGTACAATCTCTTATGGGAATTTTTATATTAAAAAGGTGGTGATGAGTCACCCGGTCTATTTATAGCAAATAGGAGTTCACTGGGGACTCTGAATAGGTAATATCTTTCTAAAGGGAGAGCTCAATTAAGCAACTAAAGAGGTGTATCCTCTAAGAGAATTTAGGCACAGCTGGAGGTAGAAAGCATGGGTCAGGTAGTAAACTCCAGCCCATAAATTGCAATGGTGATTGAATGTGGATTTTAGTACAGAAATCCTTCAATTAGTTGGGAGCAATTTATTTTTATATTGTAAAAATTAAAAAGGGAGAACATTTGCACATAATCTTTTCCTAGGTCTTCACTGCTAGGTCTTGAATCTGCTCTGCATCCTTGTCTCAGAGTATAATTTTTCCTACAGGTTTTGGGCCTGATCCTGCAATCCTTACAGAGCCAAAACTCTCATTGAAATCATCCTTTGCCTCTTAGGGAAATCCTGCCTCTTCTTCTATTGGCACAGAAGACCCAATAGACGGTGAAGGTTATATAGCTCTGCTGCACAGGATGCTGCAGAATGTGGAAGCTGTGATGTACAAGGACTCCAACCACACTATTGTGGGGGAGGTTTGGGGCCATTAGATAAAGGGCTGTGAGGTCCTTTAGATCCAACACAAAGATTCAGTGGCCACCCCAAAAAACTGCATCAGGGGAACCCTGGTACAGAAACTACACTGCTGTGGGAAGAAAGAGTACGGGAAACATACTTTGCACCATTGCTTAGTGCTTCCTTTTTACAAACAGGAAACACAGAGCTTATATGACTTGCTCATGTTCCCACAGGAAGACTGTGTCAGAGCCAGGAATTCAACCCAAGTCTCCTGAGAACCTGTCCAATGCTTTAACCACAAGACCATCCTTCCTCTCTGTTAACCTTATTCTCCAGTACTCTGTTCCTACATTTGGGACAGAGCTATAGGGATGTGTTCACAAGTGTTCTCACCACCTTTGTTCCCCATATTCCACAACTAAACTGTGGCCTGCCCAGCCCCCACTGCAAGATAGAGCAGGGCTAGGCTCCCTGTGGGCCCAGGAAAGCAAAGAATAACTGTGGTGCAGTGCACACCCTCTACATCCCTAACACACTCTCTACACTGGGGGTTGAAGCAGTTCTATCCCGGCACCCAATAAGACACCTTGCAGAACGCTCTTTCCACCCTCTGTAAAGCCCCAGAGAGCTTAGTGAGAGAATCAGGCCCTATATGTTTTGTTCCCTTCATCTTTGTGAATTCCAGACCCCATTTCCCCTGATCTGGCAACACTCAATCTAGCTACTGTCAGACTCCATCCCTAAATGAACCACTAAAATATTTACTTTTCCTATTTGTTTTCATAGCTGGTTATGTTTCATCTGTTCCCAAATCTCCAACCTTTCTCAAGCAACCAGCAATTATTATACAGGCAAACATGGCATTACAAAGTAGTTGCACCCTACCTCATTAGCACTGACAGCCTCTCTTCCCTGTTATTCTGGCCTCTAGACCCTTCTCTCTCAACCGCATCACATCCATCGGCCAACAGCACTGACACAGTTTCAACACCAATTGTCAGAGCTGTCAGCAAAGCAGTAGCAGATTAGATTAGTTATATTTCATGGCTGTAGTGAGAACAAATGAAAATATAGAGGATTATATGTAATTTTATTTCTTTTAATATAATTCTTAAAAAAAAAACCCAATTGTTATCATAGTGGATGTGTGAGGTGGATCTAAGTTTCTAAAGGGGTGCATTAGGGCTGGGGGTCACATATCTGAAACCTGCGTGTTAGTGGAAAGTCAGATTTCAACCAGGCTTTGAAATAGATGCAATATTCTGCTACCAAACTGTGGAATAGTTTTACCAGGCCTACTACCATGAGACCCCCAAACTTAAAATTAAATGTATTACCTCTTATTTCCTATATAATTTGTTTTATTATATCTGAACTGACTCAGACTATGTTATATATGGAAATACTGACTGCTACTCTTTCCAAACAGGGCATGTAAAAATTCTAGAAGACGTCAGTCCTGAAGTGCAAGGAGAGAATTAGTAATCAAGTTACAGTTTCAACAAGGAATAGAGACTTTGGTTCAGAGAGAACAGCCCTACAGAATCTGTTCTTACTTTACCAAAAAATAGTCTGGGCATCAAAAGGGACAAAGAAAAACCAATTAATCCTTGACAGTTACACATCAAGGTGGCATATTGCCAGATGTTACAGCTTTCTGCGTACATATTGGTTTATAACAAGATTCAATATCATTATCATATAGTATAACTTCCTTGTGTATAATTACTAAGGCTAAGATTTTGTCATGGTTATTTTTAGTAAAAGTCACTGACAGGTTACAAGCAATAAACAAAAATTCACAGAAGCCATGACCTGCCTGTGACTTTTACTAAAAATGACCATGACACCAACAGCCTGTTATCTACCCAAGCACTCTCTCCTGAGCTATGGCACCCCTTACTGTTAACTTGCAAGGCAAACTAGGTGCACCCTTGGAAGTGTTTCCCTGAAGTGTCCAGCCCTTTAGCCACTAAACACAGATAGAAATACCAGGTCTGCTGTCTCTAAGGGAACAGTACACAGCAGCATGTATGATTCAGTTCAGGATCAGCACCTAGCTTCATAATCACTGCACTGGTATATATTTACAGTGAAATTATGGACACATTTGTTTCAAGAGATGATGAGTAAGGATAATGGAAGCAATAGATTACATCTAAAAATCCTAGAGACTTTCTAGAGACTAATCTTACAGGCTAGCCTTCTGTCTAAAGAAGTTTATCTCACCCCGAATGTCCTCAGCAGCATATCAACCAAGGCTGTTTGAGATCCCCTTTTCATGAACATAAATGCACTGCCTATTTACTTCTTAGGGGCAGGATGCCAGGGTGTTGCGGCTCCATGGCTTCCCTAACCACCATGGTGGCTGGGAGCTGTTGGGCTGGTCACTCTGGAAGCTGCAGAGTGACCGTATTTCCCAAAGAGAAAATGGGACACCCCCAGCTGCTCACTTGAGGCAACCCGCTCCCCACGTGAGGCTGTCACCCATCGCTGGAACCCTGAGGAGGGCTCCCTCAGGAGTCTGTCATCTGTTGCTGGAACCTTGCAGGGGGCATCCTGTTGCTGGAACCCTGCCAGGGCCCTGCTGGCTGCCAGCTGCAGAGTCTCACAGCCACTGGGGTTGAAGCAGAGAATGTCACAGAGGTCTCTGGAAGTCAGGGATTCCATGACTTCCATGACCTATGTGACATAAAGTAGCCTTAATCGTGACCATACCACACATTAAAATTTCCAAAACTGATAATATAAAGTTTTGCAAGAGCTGCAGGATGCAAGACTTATACCACTTTGCAGGGATGAGTTTGGGGAGCCAAGATATGAATTTAAACCAAGAGGCAATTTTGATGTGACTAACTTTAGCAAAACCCTGCCTTCACATACCATTCATTAGATATAATTGAAACAGAAACCTTAGTTTGAAAAAAAAGTGAGAATGAAAGAAAGATTTTGGGGATTATATTCACCCTTCATTGCACATACAATACCCATTAATTTTAATGGAAGTTCTATGCTTTGAGTATCAAGGGAAGAACATACCCCTTTGTATTATTGTTATGAGTCTCTGGCCATATTCACTGACATTGTAAAGAAAGGCTGAGTGCCACTGAAATAGACCAGACAGAGAAGAGGGAAGAATGATGTTCTGCCTGGCTTCAGCAAAGTGAGAGGCTTGTATGAGTCAGCGTGGAAATTATAAGAGGTTAGGTTGGTTGTTAAGGAAAGTTGTGAGGTATTCTCGGAGCGGGGATTGATTATAATGTGTTGGGGAAGGGACTGGGGGAAGTTATTGTGTACAGCCCTAACAATTTTTCCTGGGGATTCTTATTCAGGCATCTCGTTTCACCCATCTGATGGCTTTTTTAAGGTTGGTGTAAATATTGAGAAAAGCTGATGGGAGTTGGGAACGTGAAAATCTGGAGGTAGGGAATGATCGGGTAGGCTTTAGACTCCTCATTCCATGTTAGAATGGAAGAGGTGAGAGAAGCTAGGAATAATTTTCTATTGGGTGTAATATTGAATACCAATCTCACTGGTCCTATCACAAGGGGAACACCAAATTCTTATGCAGTTTTATGAAGGATCAAGTCTAAGAAAGCTACTACCATCAGGATAGCTATCCAGATTTAACATCTGTACTATTCAAAAAAGGGGCATGTGACCTTATTGCCCATAAGTGCTCAGGACCTCAGTTTTACATCTCATCTGAAAGACAGCCTCAATAGTGCTGTGCCGCCTATCACCATGCTTAAGTTTTGGTGCAGTATCGACTCAGAGGGAAGAGAGGCACCTGGCTACAGAGTAATCAGCCTCATTTCCTATAGCAAGTAAGTGTTCCTTGAAAGTTCCCCATCTACCATGACATTACCCAATCCCAGTGAGTTTATAAAGTGTAATGGAATCATAGCACAAAATAATACAACAAAATTGATAACAAAGTACTTATACATTGGTCCAAACTTATCCTTGGTGTAATTCTAATGAAGATAATGCAGTTAAACCTGGGATGAATCTGGCACTTAAAATACAGGTCTATTCTGAAAATAGACTATGTAAAAACAGCACCTGCTCAGGGTTCATGCAAACTGCCATGCTTGCCCTGCAGACACACTCATTTTGAGCTCCCATGTTGTAGCTACTTCCCCCGCCCCCATCACCCACAGTGCAGGAAATCCAAAAGAGAGCCCTAACTCTGGAGGACCATCAGATGTGGAGAAAGGCCCACCCATGGGGTAATGCTGCCCTTATGAGAAATAAGGAACCTGTGAGGAAGCCTATTCCTTGAAGCACTAACAACTACGTGGCTGGGGACAGTTTCCTAAGTCATCTCCCTTAGGGGCACCATCAGCCATGGGGTAGAGTAGGGCCCAGAACTCTCCCTGGGGGCACCAACAGCCATGAAGGATACCCCCTGCTCTCCCCGGACAACTCCAGCAGCCAGATGGGGGAGATCCCAAGAAAGCTTGCCATGGAGGCACTATAGTGCATCCCGCCCCCCCACCTCAAATCTCCTTGTATCTCACCCAAGAGCATTCAAAGTCTTGACTCTTCTGTGCTTCTGCAGCCTCTGCTAACACTTGACGAGGCTTCCAGCATGATCCTCAGCAGTTCATTGCTCCATCTACTGCCTGGAGTGAGCAATTGGCTCTGAGCACACTCAGAACAGCTAGTCTTTCTCCTTCACCTCCTTCCCTGGGGGGTGCCCTCAGAAGATAGGGGCCTGGTCAGATAGAGGTTGCAGAGCCTGCTAGAATTAGCAATGTATCTTATCTGCATTTCTGTCCTATGTGAATTTGGAGTCATATCAGCTGATTTTAAGAACAAAAATAAGGTCTTGATGCTCTTTACTCCTGTGAGTGGTACACAGCCAGCACAGCCCTGGGATAATGAACTAAATTCCCTTCTTCTGCATCAAGTGAACTTCCAGGTGGTTACACCTCCACAAACTGCCAGGTAGGTGTAGCACAGGTGTTACTGCAGCCATAATTTACAGCTGCAGGACTATAATTACTGATGTTGATGCTTAAGAAGGAAAGACTCCAGCCTGCCTCTTATATCTTAGGCTGAATACGCAGAATGAAAATCTCTTTACATTTGATATGGAAATCATACAGAGAAAGTGAAGTTGGGACCACATAATGCTATTATGATTGGGTCCCAGATCCTCAAAAGGTATTTAGGGTATTCAGTGAGAGTTAGGGGCCTAACACCTTTGGGGATCTGACTCACTTTTCAGACTAGAATTGCACATGGGGGCAAACCCAGCTAACTTTTCCATGGCTGAAGAAGATCCAGTGTGTGTGTTAGGGATGGATAAGGGTAGTAGTTAAATGTTGACACATCCTCAATTCATAGAGAAGGTGTCCCATGAACTCTCAACTAAGCAGTATACAGGAGTCAGAGCATGAGCAGGTTAGGGAAGGTGCCCATGGGGAAGGGAAGAAGAGTCCACAAGGACTGCTTCAGGCCTTGGGCCTCTTGCCGAGCAATTCCACAGCTGCTGTGCAACCTGGATATAGCAAAGGGAGTAAGATTCCTCTGCATTCACACACCCCATACATCTGCCAAGTGTTCAACTAGGCTACCCAGGACATGTGTTGAATTTGTCCTTTTAAGCTTCTACTCAAAAAGAAAGCTACTTGATACATAGAAATGCTGGGATAACTTGAAGCTAAAAGAAAGTAACCATGTCAAATTATTGATCCTATATAAATACAAGCTAACAAGCACTTATACTGCATACCACAAGGATCTTGTCTGACTATATGAAGATATTTTTTTCAAGATATGCTATTGGGTCAGTATATACGACCCTTGACTTGGGAATGGCGGAGGATAAGTGACTTATAAAGGGAAGGGATCTCAATTTAAACCAGAAATGACTAAAATACATCTTTGACTGGATCTATG
>NC_133771.1:66860481-66880071 GCF_003597395.2 Chelonoidis abingdonii
TTTTTGCCTTTTGTTTCATAATAAATTTTATTTATATAACCCTTTTGCTGATTTTTAAAGTGTTACATAAACAGGACAGGTGAAATATTATCATGTAAAGCAATCATAAACACATGAAAAGACCTAGGTTTACAATTTATAATTAAAACTACTATCTACACAATATACATAGACATAAAATGTAAAACCTTAAATATCTTAGAAATAGTAGCCAGTTATTTTAATTGTCATATTTGAATTCAGCACATCAAAATACATAATAAATACCACATTTTATCTCTGAAGCAGACGACTTCTCAAAAATTGTAGACCAGTGTAATCCATTCCCTTTTTCTCCCATTCCTTTATGATCATAAAAACCTAAAGGAGAATGAAAAGTTAATTATTAAAAAATCCTTGTCCTTTTATATCAGCTAAAGTTTGCTTTTCTGATTCAGAGAGTAAAAATTAAGATTTACCGAGTAACATCTGGTTAATTAAATGTCTATTTCTTACAGTGTGTTAAAGGGATCATAATGCAGAAAGTCTACGAGAGAGTAATTAAAGTGCACATCAGAGCAGAACTAACCTTAAAGCTGAATGTAATTAGAAACAAAATGGAAACAATATGTTTAGAGAATTACCTCTTTTATTAGGCTGCCATCGACAGAAACCTGTTTAAGCATTTGAAACCTCATTTTTAAATCTATCTTTTTACTTTTACCCATCTGTGCAATTTAACACCTTGGCAGGGATGGCAATTCAGGAGTAAACAGCACTGCATCCTGTCTTTCAGACATATGCCATGCAGAAGGTCTGGAGTTACTTTAGAACTGCAGAATCTGTTTCCAGGACCTCAGACTGTTTGTTTTGGCAGTTGCAGGATAGTTGCAGGATAATTAGAGTTAACATTAGCCTTGCTGTTCTTGACAAATACTCGTTAAAGAGAATCTAAAAATGAAGTGTCATTAAAATATGGTACTGGATTCATCCCTTAGGTTCTATTGGCTTGTGCAACCCACATTATGGGCTCTCAGCAGCAAAAATCCTGTCTGGATGAAGGTGCAGTTATGTAAGCCACTGTGGGGCCCGGAGTTGGGCCAAGTCAGGCTGGCTAAGAGATGCAGAGCTCCTACAGAGCAACTATGTAATCCTGGCTGAGATTTAAAGGTGACCTCCCCAGGCAAAATGCTTTGTGCAGGGTGTTTGCAGTACTGATCCTAGCATCCCTCAGGATGGAATTTCCCTTGTGGCATCGCTAAGTCATTGATACAAAATCACACTTTCTGCACCCACTAGAGTGCATCTGGCCCACTATCTATAGAGTAACACTGATTAGGAGGAGAGGGAGGTTGTGTGCTGGCATACCCTTATTCTATCACAGCACGAAGTCTCTGAACTAATTTAAACCCTGTTCAAACGTCAGTCTCACACAGTTTTGTAATATGCAAAATATGATTAGCAATTAAATAGTGTTTTAAAGCTTTACACAGAGATATCACTCCCGCACAAGAGAAATCCTCCAAGAGGCAGTGATGCCTCATGAACCAATTTGAAAACTGTTCTAATCACAAAATTTCCCTTATGATTTTCTTTTCCTTTGTTCTTATTGGATGGAGACATCTGCATTCAGACACATTTGTTTCATAAGATTCCATCTAATCTTTCCACTTACCACTTAATGTCATAATTCTCAATTTGGGTCATTTAATTGGTTCTGATGGGAGTGACTGCGATGTCAAGCATAGAGGTTATAGTAATGAAGAGCAGGAGCAAACACACAAATCCACAAATCCTATTGTCATTCAAAATGTCCTCAGTAATAAAGAATGTGACTGTTCAAATATCTATGACCCAAGATGTCTCAGGATGTATCTTTACCTTTTAGGCACCAGATACAATAGTCTGAATAAAGGACCATGAGCATTCATGTTCCAGGGCCCAGGACTGCTGGCAAGACCTCATGCACGGACAACAGACTATGGCCTGATCTACACTGCAAACTTAGGTCGATGGAAGCCACCTTACGTCAACTTAATAAATTATCTACACTACCAGATCCCTTCCACCAGTTTAACTTCTCCACTTCCATGAGAGGGGTATCACTTAATTCAATGTTGATAGGTCGATAGAGAAGCAGTATACATGCAGCATTGTTTAAGTCAACTGAATAGGCATCCAGGAGGTGGACCACAATGCTCCACTGTGACCACTCTGGTGATAGTTTTCAAATCTGCTGCACAGGAGCCAGGGACACAGGAAACAGCCCCTCCCTGTTAAGTCTCGGGAACTTTTGAATTCTCATTTCCCGTTTGATCTGTGTGGAGAGCTTGCCAGCCCAGCTGATCATGGCAGTTGACTTCTATCCAGCTGGAAAACCAGAAATAAACAAACCTCCCAACTCCAAGTGGCAACGTGATAAGGCTCAACCATTCCTACATCAACTCTTGCCCATATCTCACACAAACACACATAAGCCTTTTAAACACCCATCCTGCTCCCTAGAGCTCACCTTTTCCCATCTTAAACAAGATCAGGCCTCTTTTTACTGTCTGTTGCTTTTTGAAAGGGGAGGCTCATTAGCCACTTTCAAAACAGCCCTGCCCCTTTTCAGGGAGACTTCTTAAACCACTGGGCCACTTCCTCTACATCCCCTATGTTGATGATTGCCAGCCTCAGGGGGCCTCTTATGCCAGCAGGCATAAACCCTTGATTAAATTTCAATCTACAATGTATTAGCTTCAAATTTTATCATCTATGGTAGTTTGGGGAGTGCTTCTTCCATGTTGAAAGGTTCGAATATTGGTAGAGCTGGTAATCTCTCTCAAAATTGAAGAAAATTTCTAACTGCACTCACAGTACCAGTTTCACAGAACGCAGTAATCACAGTCTTCTTTCACTAGTCACCCTTGCAGATCATTAGTGATCTTTTTCAAGGTAATATATGCAATACATTAATATTCTTTACAGAACCTTTGTGTTGCTTTTACACTGAAGAGCCCTTTAAATTCATGTAATGTCTCCCCATAACTTTTGCATTCAAATATCTTACTTAACACACTAACAATTACTGTACATTACTTTTATATTACCTCCCTTGGCAATTTTGCTTCCAAAATTGCTATTCTGCTCTCTGCTTGTTTTTCAGCAATCCTTTACATTCATTTAGGAAATGTACTCAAGTACATATTAGATCTTTTGTAATTATCTAATCTGGTTTTCTGCGTAGCACTGGCCATAGAATTTCCCCGATAATTTCTGCATCAAGCTCAATGTCTTGTGGTTGAACTACAATAGATCTTTTGGAAATACATCCAGTCTGTATTGAAAGGTTTCAAATGATGGCAAATCCACTGATACCTTGTTCTAATGGTAAATTACCCTTCATGCTAAAAATTTGCATTGTATTTCAAGTCTGAATTTGTGTAGCTTCAACTTCCACCCACTGGAACTTATTATGGCTATCTGCTAGATTAAAGAGTTATCTACTCAGAGAATTTTTCTCTGTGTGTGCTTACAGATCATAAAATCACGTCATTGTTAATGTTGACTGTGTTGATTTCGAATTTCAAGTACATCATTCTGCCTTTTTTTAAATATTCAAAGAAACAAAATTATATTTTAGTTCCATATTTTGTTAGCCCAAAGCCATATTTTGGTTTTAGGAACATAAAAATTGCTAAATAAAGGACTTATTTATACCCATTTAGTCCCAAGGCAATCATTCTGGATGCAAGCCAGTCATAGAAACCAGAATATGGGTCATTATGCCTTAAACTAGTAAATTGCCATGATTTAATACTTGAAATTTGGTACATAGATAGTATGGTGGTAGGTATATTAGAAACAGCTAAAAATAAATTAGGTTAAAATAGAAAATGCTTCAACAGATTTGTCTGGGAAGAAATGTAAAAAATACAATTTTAAAATATTTCTTTAGTTAAGAGCTCAAAGACGAATATCCATCCAAACTTTAACAGAAGAATTATACATACCTGAATATTGTGTTTAAGATAATAGAACCCATTATTTTTTCCTTAAATCAAGACCTTCTCTTTACTGAAAATAAGAAATACACTTCAACACAAACTACTAGTGAAAGAAACTAGCACAAATGTTTTTACAGACTGAAAGAAGCCAGGCTAGAGGAAATAATCATCGTTACCCCTGTATTTTATATGTAGCAGTATTTGTTCAATTTTAAAATATTTAGATGTTAAATTTCCTTTTTACTCAAAGGCATTAAACAGTAATATATATGCAAAATATGCAAACAAAAATAGATTCACCAACAGATCAGAATTCCAAACCCTCATTAACATTAGGACAAACAAAACTCCATGTTCCATTCCTTTCTACTTCATTTGTAATTTGTGCATGGTGAATATCACTAGGCGGAACTCCTGAGTTCATTAAAAAAATAAAGTTACCTCTTTCTCCATATGTGTGTTTTTGTTTACAATAAATGCAATGAAAAGTATGGGGGGTGTAATTTTGGAAAGCAAGAGACGCTGGAGGTAAATCCCTGCATGGATACAAAAACATGGATACGCATCTGCCAGGATCAACCCACGATCTGACCTGCCATCCACTAGCCGTCTTTTACCTGTATCCTCATCCACACCCACAACAGCAAGCCATCTCACGAGGGCTAGCGACAGGGGGAGGGGTCTGGCAGGGAAGAGGCAGCGCGAAGGTGGAGACGGTGGGTAAGGGGCAATGTGGGGGCAGAGTCTCGAGGAGAAGGGGTGGTGCAGAGAGGGGTTGGGGGGAGGGGGGGCTGCATCATGTGCTGCTCCTGGGGGCTTGAGGCAGAGGGGTGGGGCGCCAGGGCACCGCTCACTCCAATCCCCATGGCCAAGAGCAGGCTCTGCTGCCCAGGAGCCAGCTGGCCTGGCCCGGGACTAGGAGCATGGCCAGTGCTGCCGGGCCAGGCCATGGTGTGGATGCTGGCGCTGCCCAAAGGGCCAAGCTTCTGGATAGGAAGCAGCACGGCTGGAGAGCCCAACTCCAACCTGCTACCCAGCCCCAGACACTGGCTGCTGGTCACAGGGCCCAAGAATGCTACATCCCAGCCATCCAGCTTGCCCAAGCCAGATGCCGCAGGCCAGGCAAGGTCAGTGAGTAGAATCCTGCGCAGTTGCATCTGCATCCAATCCACTATCCACAAAAATGGTCCATGGATATGAAGCGGATATCCACAGATTTGCAGGGCTCTGTCTGGAGGAGAACCATAGACTCAAAGTACATGATACAATCCAGCACACCAACACCACAGTGACTACTCTCCCTGCTTTTCGTACGTATACAGCCACCACTCGCTGATGCTTTTCCCACTGATCTCCTACCTTTCTCCAAAGCGTATTTTGCTCATTCTTCTTGCTAGTGGTCTCTTGTTCTGCATCCAAAAAGACTGATATTGTTCTTTTAGGCTCAATCCAGTGCCCACTGGCTTCAATAGGTATTGCGGATTAGAGTTTAAGAGCCTAACACG
The DNA here is from genome assembly GCF_003597395.2 of Chelonoidis abingdonii. NCBI lineage: Eukaryota > Metazoa > Chordata > Testudines > Testudinidae > Chelonoidis > Chelonoidis abingdonii. Next base: position 66,865,955 of record NC_133771.1, read on the forward strand.
AGCATTGGTTAAACACTTTAATGACAGAAATATTTAACCCCTTGCACAGCTATACCCCAATATAATAATTCATTGTAAACAGGGGCACTTAGTGTGAGATATATGTTCAGCACCAAACAGTGACAAAGCCTTAATCAACGGCACTCTGTAAAGCCCCAAGGATCCATGTTGATGGATTCTTTTGCAGGATTGGGCCATGTCATTATTATTTGTATAAGGACAGTTCATGACTGAGAACACGACCACTATTATTGAGGGGACAAAGTATTACCAAAGATAATGAACATTCTGCAGAGACAACAATTCAGTTAGATGCTGTCACACACATCTCTAGTTAAATCACTGTAGGTTTGGCCCATCTTCTGTACATTGCTACAAATTACTTTTCCTTTACATTGATAAAAAGAGAATAACTACTGTATGTGTGAGAAGAATGGCATGTATTAGTTACTTTTTAAAGTGTGCAACTGACTGCCAGTGTAGAAACTTACACAATAGAAACAAAATGTTCGTTTACATTATTTCAGGTTATTGTTCGTGAGGTTATTGTATCTAATAAATGAAGATGCGATTGAATGCTAAAATATTTAGGAAACCTTGATTCCAATTCAAACCATATTTTTTGTGAGGTTAGGCCTCTGTCCAAATCATCAATTTGCTGGGATCTTCATGCTTTCCAGAGTCATTCCCAGAAGACTTTGGTCGTTATAAAGTACTCTGTTTGAAAGGTGTGACATTTTCCATTTGTTTTTTGTTTGAATAAACTAGATATTGGGGGGGGGCGGGGGATGAACTACAGCCCAAAGAAGAAAATAAGGAAGAGGTTCTTTAAGAAGTTAACAATGCCGGGAGATAAATTTTCAACTGCAAGAACAGCAGATTGAAGGGAACTGGCTGCAGAATGTTAAGGCAATCTACAGCAAATTAGTTTAAAATCATAATCAATCACCTTTTGTCGCTTTTCAGAGGTACACCAAGTATGTCGTGGGAAGTCCCTCCTTCCCTCTATTCCATTGCTGAGTTATAAGTCTGAAGCTTTTGTATGTGGCCTCATAACAAGTAAATTTAAAAGAAACACTATTAGCTTTCCAAGAATTTCAGTTCATTAACAGATGCAATGGAACATTTTTGTATTTTGAAACAGCTTGGACAGTTTTTGTCCCTTCTTCATTGCTCTGTTTTTCTGATTCCATGTATTTCAGTAGAACCTAAATTTTAAATCTAACACCACAGGGACTGCGTATATTTCTTCAGAAGTGCACTAATGTAATATCAGCATTCAAAAATATGTCCACCATTCAGGAACTGCCTTGCGTCTTGTATAGTCATTTACAGTCCTGCGAACTGAGTGTAAAATGCCACTATTCTGATTGTGTAGCCTTTGACACCCACTTTGCACTTGAATAAAGGACTAAACAAGGTCTCAGGCACTGGAAAAATCAGACCCTTGTTCTCTGCTCTCTGCCGTTCTCTGCAGTATCACCAAAAGACTGTCAAGGTGGATGAGGTAACATCTTTTATTGGACCAGCTTCTGTGGATGAGAGACACAAGTTTTTGAGCTTACACAGAGCTCTTCTTTCGGATTACCTCACCCACCTTGTCTCTCTAATATCCTGGGACCAATACGGATTCAACAACACTGCATACACCAGAAGATTGTTTAATTCAAGACAGATTGTTTAACACTCAAGCCATTTCAAAGTATACAAGAGAAGTATGTAAACATGAAGGCAGAAAAGTAGCTTGTTTCTCATAAGTTATCCAATAATTGACAGTACCTATATAAACTAATGGACAGATTCTACATGGGCCAAAAATGGTGTTGGTGTCAGCGGAAGATGAGACTCTGGGAGCCTGCCAATTATTCAGATTACTAGTGCTGAAAGAACATAATTCTGAACAAATTGGCTACTGCACTCATGATTTTGAAGTCGTGGATTGGACAGAAGTCTCATCCACTGGATTGGACAGAAGTCTCATCCACTGCCATCTACCCTGTCCTCCCACATCTCATCCTTTTCTCTTTACATTCAAGGCACACACTTGGGGACCCAGGGAGCTGAGCAGGACAGTGCATCCTTCAGGCTCAGATTGGGATTTCTATCCCTGTAGTGAACACGCATAGAGGGCATGAGTGGTGTATTTTATACATGGAAATAAAAAATAAAAAATAAATAAATCCAGCTGCATTTCTACAGTGATGTTATGGGCAAATCAGAAAATTTCCTGTTAATTGTAGGATTTCTGAGACCCTGAAAATGTATTATTTCCCTCATCATCTCCAGCAGCTTTTTTCCCTCCAGTCCCAGTATTATTTTCTGTTTCCTAGACACTACACACACACAGCTAAGATAGACCCAAACCAAATCAATACTTGAACTCCAGATCTGAATAGCTCCAACCAAAACTTTGTGAAAGTTTCAATGCAGATCTGCTCTGTGCGACTGAAGCCAATCTAAACACAAACTGTGTGAAATTTTGCTAATCACCTAGGTGATTCCATTGATTTCAAAGGAGCTACATTTCTGTTTCATTATTGGCCTTCACAGGAGATTTTTCTCAGCATCTGTCACTTGAATCTTCCTTTAAAACCTGCAAAAGATTAAAGCAGGCCTCTGAGCAGCAACAAATGCTATTCTAGATGGAATTACAAAACACCCTGCTAGTCACTCTCAAAGGTATCTCTGCCTCTGGGGTTAGCAGCTAGCCTAAGGAAATCTAATGGGTTTTCTGAGCTGAAGTAGTCTGTCAAAATCAGGAATGAATAAATGCTGAATCAAAGACTGGAGACCACATGCCGGCAAAAGACACATAAAACAGCTTCTTCAGATTCTATACTTTTTACAGGCTCTAATCCCTCAGAGACTCATCTTTCTTCTGGTGTCACTTCTTTTGCACCACAGAAGGCCCCAGTGCCACCTTTGCTGGTTCCACTTGGCTTTTCAGGATCTAGAAGCCATCTTGGATAGAAAAACTCATTTATTCCTATTTCTTTCCTTAGAGCACGCACCAAGGCCCACAAAAGATTAATCCGACCGTGCAGGTGCTGAGCAACCTTCCCCCTGCTTTTTTTTCCCCAGTGGGTGTTTGAGCCCTAGAGCACCCACAGAGTTTGTGCCTATGATATGTTGCTCTCCATAGAAAATGAACAGGGGTGGGGAGCTCATTTTAGGGTTAAGTTTTGCAGGAGAGGAATTCTTAGTTTTGGAAACTTTCCTTTCAGAGAGCTCCATTAGATCATTCATTGAAGAGGAAGGCGTTTGAAGTCATTAGTACTATACATTGCTTCTCCATACAAGTCACAGAACCCTAAAATAGAATGTAATTAGTACAGAAAATAAAATGCCAACAGCTGATTAGTGTAATGAGGCCACTAAAATATTCAGAGCTAATTAGTACAAACTCTAGTAGATGGCAATAAGAACATGCTGTCAAATAGTAAGAAGGGGCACACTTGGTTAAACTTAACTTGCCTTCTTTTTTCTAAGCTCCAAAGTAGGCAACATGAAATGCAAACCCTTGAAGATGACCTGCATTGGTATCTACAAAAGCAGGTTCTACCCCTGCATTTCTTAGTCATGAAATCCGACATTTCTTCTCTTTATTTTGCAACCCTCACCATACACTCAGTCATAGGCTGTGACCCAAAGACCTCTTGATGCCAAGTGGCAGAGAGAACGGGGTACATAAGGATACAGGGATCCCCTGGGTTCACTAAAAGGGGTCATGTACGGTATCTAATGAAAGCATGTGTCACATTGATTATCATAATCATTGCAAGAATCATATACGGAAAATGTGTGCAGATTATGTATACATGATGAAAATGTTCTAAGCCATGTAGTTAGAAGACAGGTCTCTCAAAGGTAGCATGGCTTAAGACAAACTTCTCCAGATAGGAAGTAGGACCATTGTGTATCTTACAATAGGAGTCCATTAGCATACTGAGTCAAATGCTAGTGAAAAACTAGCAGAGACTTCAGAAGGAAATTAATAGGGGGAGATGAGGTAATATAAATGAGTATCAGTCCCTTAATTTTTATAAGAGCCCAAGGCAATAGCCATCATGCAATCTTACTGCAGTGAGCCTCACTATCAGTCTAACCATATAAGATAGAAAGTAAAACATTGTCTACTATTATAAGCACGCGATTTCAGTTCTTTTTACACTGACAACACCTAACAGAGATCAAACACTTATACCTGACAATTGTCCAGCCTATTCTAATGGAATAAGATATCTTATTCCAGCTGTTGAGGGCTGCATTCACAACAGCCTTCTTCCCACAGTCACTCTTGTTTCTCTAGGCACTTTAAAATTAATAGACTGGGCTAAACAAAGGACATATTTGTGGTCTGCATTAAAGCTGAACAAAATTGCTGATGCTACACTAGTGCATGAATGCAATATAATATGATAAACTACGCAGCATTCACCTTTCAGATGGTTCCCAAACAAATGCCCTCTGTTTGCCTCTCCTCTGTTCACTGCTCACAGTTCAAGATGGATGTTGATAAATTTGAAAGGGTTTGGAGAAAAGCCACAAGAATGATTAAAGGAGCTCCATCTATTTAGCTTAACAAAAACCAAGAGGTGAGAAGATTTCAGTCTATATACGGACCTGCTTGGGAAACATATTTAATAATGGACTCTTCAATCTATTAGGTATAACATGACCCAGTGACTGGAAGATGAAGCTAGACAAACTCATCCTGGAAAGATGTAATTTTTTTTGACAGTGAAAGTAATTAACAACCTACCTAGAGTTGTGGTGGATTCTCCATCACTGACAATTTTTAAAGGAAGATTGGATGACTAAGCAATAAATTTGCAAACACCTAGAAGATAATAAGGTGATATGTAACAGTGAGCATGGATTTCTCAGAAACAAATCATGTCAAACCAACCTAATAGCTTTCTTTGACAGGCTAACAAACCTTGTGGATGGGGGAAGCATTAGATGTAGTATATCTAGTAAGGCTTTTGATACCATCTATCATGACCTTCTCATAAACAAACTAGGGAAATACAAGCAAGATGGAACTACTATAAGGTGGGTGCAGAACTGGCTGGAAAACCAATCTGAGAAAGTAGATATCAGTGGTTCACAGTCAAGCTAGAAGGGCATATCAAGTGGTGTCCCACCAGGATCAGTTCTGGGTCTGTTCAATATTTTCAGAGATGTAGATAATGGCAGAGAGAGTACACTTACAAAGTTTGAAGATGAGACCAAGCTGGGAGGGGTTGCAAGTGCTTCGGAGGATAAGATTAAACTTCAAAATGATTTGAACAAACTGGAGAAATGGTCTGAAGTGAATAGGATGAAATTCAATAAGGATAAATGCAAAGTACTCCACTTAGGAAGGAACAATCAGTTACACACATACAAAATGGAAAATGATTGCCTAGGAAGGAGTACTGCAGAAAGGGATCTGGGGGACACAGCAGAACACAAATATGAGTTAACAGTGTAACACACTGTTGCAAGAAAAGGAAACATTCTGTGATGTATTAGCGAGAGTGTTGTAAGAAAGGGAGGAGGTAATTGTTCCACTCTACTCCATGGTAATTAGGCCCCAGCTGGAGTATTGTGTCCAGTTCCAGGCACCACATTTCAGCGAAGAGGTGGACAAATTACAGAAAGTCCAGAGAAGAGCAACAAAAATTATTAAAGGTCTAGAAAACATTACCTATGAGGAAAGATTGAAAAAAATGGGTTTGTTTAGGCTGCAGAAAAAAAAAATAGAGAGGGGACATAACAGTTTTCAGGTACAGAAAAGGTTGTTATAAGGAGGAGAGAGAAAAAAAATGTTCTCCTTAATCTGAGGATAGGACAAGAAGCAATGGGCTTAAATTGCAGCAAGGGCATTTTAGGTTGGACATTAGGAAAAACTTCCTAACTGTCAGGGTCGTTAAGCACTAGAATAAATTGCCTAAGGAGATTGTGGAATCTCCATCTTTGGAGATTTTTAAGAGCAGGTTAGACAAATACCTGTCAGGGATGGTCTAGATAAAACTCTGTCCTGCCAAGAGTGCAGGGGATTAGACTAGATGACCTCTCGAGGTCCCTTCCAGTCCTATGATGTTTTTCTACAATATGCTCTAGGAAATATTTTGGGGAAGTTCTGTGACCTTCATTATATAGGAGGTTAAACTAGATGACAAAATGGTCCATTCTGGCCTTGGAATCTATCAATCTAAAGAAATTGGTCAAGCAAAAGAAAAACCATTTCTCCAAGGTAGTGTGGAGCAATGGAAATCCCCCAGCAGCACAGGAGAACAAAGAGAGGTGCAAGATGTGCCTATTAAAAAGGCATGTTTTCTGAGCTGGGGTAACATTTTGACTCCAGACCTGAACAAGTTAACAGACTTTGTTGCAGGGGCAGAGAGGTGTACCTGAAGACTGGCCAGGAAGATAAGAGGGTCTGGGGACCCAGAAAGGATTAACCAAAACCCCTAAGATCTCTTGGAGTAGTAAGGACCCTGGAAGGAGAGTTTAAACATGCTCATTTTGGTATTATTGCATGGAACTGTAAGTCTCTACGGTTTTTCTGGGAATAAAGCCTCTGGGTTCCTTGCTGTAACTGCCACATGTCCCCAAAGGCTTAAACTGTAAATCAGAGTACCCATGAGTGTCAAAGCTCTCAGAAAAAGTACCAAGCACATTGGTTGCAACTATAGTAAAAAACAGAATTATCAGACACATAGATGAACATGGCTTTTGTAAAGGAAAATCATGCCTCACCAATCTATTAGAATTCTTTGAGGGGGGGCAAACAAACATGTGGACAAGTGATCCAGTGGACATAGTGTAGTTGGACTTTCACAAAGACTTTGACAAGGTCCCTTACCAAAGGCTCTTAGACAAAATAAGCGGTTGTGTAGTCCTAAGGATTAATCTACTTGTTTGTATAAATATATCTTTTCTTGTAAATTAGAGTATTTGATGTGTAGAGGTGCAGACTCACCCCTGCAGCACCTTCTGTTTGTGACTTCCGGGAATTAGCTCGTTCCAGCTCCGGAGCACCCTCTACAGGCCAGTGATCTGCCTGTCCTCTGGCCTCCTGTTCTTCCTGGACCCGGTGCCCTGTTGTCTGCCGTTCTGCCCCCTGGCAGTAACCCCCCCAGTCTTAGTGTCTCCCCTCCCTGGGGAACCCCCACCCATTATCCCCAGCTTGCCTCAGTATATGGCTACTGCCGGTCCTTGTCTAGCCCCCACACCCTGGGGCAGACTGCAGTATCAGCCTACTCATCATTGGCAAGGTTGGGTTTGGACCTACCCCGGTCTGCCCTCTGCAACCTCCAGTACCTGTTGGCCTTATGCTAGGCCAGAGCCTGGGGCTTTCCAGGCTGGAGCTCCCCAGCTCCTCTGCCTTTCCCCAGTCCTGCTCCACTCAGGTACCCTGTCTCTAGCTTCCTGCAGCCAGGCCCATCTCCCTGTATACAGAGAGACTGCTGAGGTCCTGGATCCCAGCTGCAGCCACTTCCCAATCAGCCCAGCTTAGCAGCTCCCAGGCACAACCTTCCCCCAGGACTGTTTTAAGCCCTTCAGGGCAGGAGTGGGGTAACCATCCTGCTACATAATGTAACAGGCTTAAAGATTTATATTAAAAATAAGTTTGGCTGTAATGCAAGAGACCTACGGCCCAAACCCTGTATGTTAAGCTAAGGCAAAGTTAGCACATTTTGGGACCCTGACTCAGAAAAGTGAAAATAGATAAAACACCCACACAGATGTCTAGAGACCTTTCACCTAAACTAATAGACAATGAAGGATGGCAAAGGGGATTTTTTCAAGGTAGTATCCACAGAACTAACAAGTACACCACAAGTGCGTACATACCTGTCATCCATATGCACATACATATTAGCATATGGGGTAAGTGTACTAAGATTTCTATGGGGGAATGATGAAACTTGGGCATAAGAGGAAGGATTTCTGACCAATGCCCTATAAAAAGACGATTCATCTTGCCATTTGGGAGGCAACTTACCCATCTATCTCCTCTTAACTGACTCCACTTTCAACAACATATTGATGCTACCCATCTGCGACAGCTACTATTGAGAGGCTGTACTTTATTTCTTTTCAAACTTTAAGTTTAAAGGAAAAGAGGCTAAGCTTGGTTTCCCTAAGCTTTATTTCAGTTTAAGGCTTATTAAGTTAAGTTAAAGAGTAAACAGCTTTAACAGCTCTGCATTTAGCTTCTTTTGCTAGAGGTGTGAAAACGGAACTGCCACAGGCGTGGTCCCGTATCTTCCAACACCAGGTTATTAAAACAGAGTGTGACTATTAACCAAAGTTTGCAGCACATAATATTGTATTATCATATGTATCTCTTGAATAACAGTAATACAATTGTAACTCTAATTCTAGCTGTTTTATCATTTGCTTACTATTTCATTGATTTTAATAAAAGGTCTTTATGACTATATCTGTCTCAGTGTAAGCTTCCTGTCATACCCCGAAGGTCTTTTTATAAACTCTGTGAAGCCTGATTCAGGACGAACGTTTGTCTTCTGACCAAACAAATTGGAGAGCCTAAACCCATAGTAAATAATATCCATAATAATAATTATTAATATTACTAATATTAAAATTAAATAAAATTAAATTAAGTGGATAAAGTAAATTAACATTACTAACACACCCCAAATCATGCTACAGTTGGGATAAAAGGAAAGGTCCTCTCATGGATCAGTAACTGGTTAAAAGACAGGAAACAAAGGGTAGGAATACAAAGTCAGTTTTCATAATGGAGAGAGGTAAATAGTGGTGTCCCTCAGGGATCTGTACTGGGAACAATTCTATTCAACATTTTCCAGGTCATTTATGAATAAGGAGTAAACAAGGAGACAGAAAAATTTGCAGAAAATACATAATTACTCAAGATAGTTAAATCCAAAGCACACTGCGAAGAGTTACAAAGGGATTTCACCATATTGGGTGACTGAGCAACAAAATGACAAATTAAATTCAATGCTGTTAAGAGCAAAGTAATGCTCATTGGAAAACATAATCCCAATTATACATAAATAATGATGGAATCTAAATTAGCTGTTACCTCTCAAAAAGAAAAAAAGATGATCTTGAAGTCATTGAGGATAGTTCTGTGTAAACATCCACTCAATGTGCAGAAGCAGTAAAAAAAAAAAGTAACAATGTTAGAACCATTAGGCAAGGAATAAGACAGAAACTATCCTCTTGCCACTATATACATCCTTGGCACACCCACACCTGGAATACTGCATGCAGTTCTGGTTACCCTATCTCCAAAAGATATATGAGAATTAGAAAAGGTACAGAGAAGGGCAACAGAAATGATTAAGGGTATGAAACAGCTTCCGTCTGAGGAGAGACTAAGAAGATTGGGAATTTTCAGCTTGGAAAAGAGACAACTGGGGGGCTGGGGGATATGATAGGTCTATAAAAATCAGAAATGTTGTGGAGAAAGTGAATTAGAAAGCATTATTTTCTGCTTCAGATAACATAGAAACCGGGAGTTTGGGTAAACCTAGAGAGAGGGGAGCCTGAAAATGTAGGGAAGTGACCAGAGAAAGAGCAACAGGATTGATAGAAGGCAGACCAGTTGCTAGACGTAGGGATTTTGGACTGGAACCCGGAGCAGAGGGCAGCCTGGATTCCCCTACCAGCCACTGGAGAAGTGGCATAACAGTGGTGCTGAAGACTGCCTGGGACTGTTGTCTAAGGCACCTTTGATACCCTGGAAGGAGTATATTGACCTGGCTGGAGGGCTGAGTCATGAAGGAATACCCCGAGTCCCAGAGATAGAGACCACAGGGTGAGGAAAGGGGTGTCAGAGGGAGGAGCTAAGCCCCAGACCAGCCAGGAGGAGGTACCCTAGTGGCAAGTGGACCCGCCCACCCCTGATACTCCAAACTTGATTTCAGTGGAAGTCAGGAGCCTAAATACTTTTGAAGACTTGGGCCATAGAGCCTGAACTGCAGGAGTGTTGAGCAACACTGATGTCATTGACTTCCGTTAGAGTTGCGGGTGCTCATCATATCGGAAAATCAGGCCCTTAACTCTCTGTACCTCAGCTAGATGGATCAGAACCAATTGTCAACCAACTAGCTCTTGGTAATGAATATAGCATATATACCTACACAATATTTTAAAGAGATTTTTCGATGCATGGTCCACTAAAAAAGATGCTATAAGCCTAATCTAAGTTCCAGCCTTATGTTTAAGTTTTAAATTCAGTTTTCTGCTCCTTTAGGGATATTAAAGTCACCTTGGCACTTGGAGAGACAGGATGACTTAAGAGAATGCATAAGTCTGAGCTCAAAAGATAAAAGAAGCTGTTTTTTTCCCCTTTGTAAGCCTTGTGGATTTGATACTAAAAAAGGCAGTGTATCTTCCTCACTACTCCCTGTTACAATGCCAGATGGGAATCTGACACCAAGTACTGAAACTAGCAATAGTCAGGAGTCCTGATTTGTAATGTGAAAGGCTAAATAACGCTCAGAAATAACTGTCAATCATTAACAGACAGATGGAACGATTTTTAGTAAAATTTACAAAAATGGGGAGATAAGTAGCACATCTGAATAAGTTATGGTGGCCTACAGATTTCAGCTCTCTGTAATTGCACTACACGGCTCCATTAAAGAATACAAAGCACAGAGAATAAAGGAGAACCATAAAGCTCAGCTAGTAAGAATAAAGAAAATGTATTATTGGGAGACTGATTATAGTTCTTTGTCACTGAAAATCGTTATTGAAAGCATAGGGACCTTCGTGTATGTAGGTTCAAGCCAAAATTTTCAAAGTTAGTGTCTGAAGTTGGACAGCTAATTAAGTGTCCTGATTTTCAAAGGTGTTGAGCATCCCAAATTCTGTTGAGGTTAAAGGCAATTGTGGGTGCTCAGAAATTCTGAAAATCCAGCCACTAGTGGTTTCAGTTTGGAGCCAGGTGCCTGACTTTACGCACTCACATTTGTAAATTTTGGCCTAATAGCCAGAGGTCTCTTATGGAAATCATGACTACCTCTGCTCTGTGTATTTTTAGGACACAAGAAATCTATTGGATACAAAATAAAATACTGAGAATACCTGACTTCAGAAGTAGGATTTAAGTGCTTCCAAGTAATAACAGACAGAACAAAGTGTCACTAAGTAAAATAAAGCAAAAACATGCAAGTCTAATCCTAATAAATTAAAAAACTGAATACACGTAAATCTCACCCTCAGAGATGTTCCAATAAGCTTCTTTCACAGACTAGACTCCTCCTTAGTCCAGGCCCAATCCTTTCCCCTGGTACAGTTCTTGTTGGTTTCAGCAGACATCTTAGGTGAAAAGCAAGGGATTCCACATGACTGGGACCCCCTTTGTTCTGTTCCAATCCCCTTAATAGCTTTGGCACAAGGCAGTAATCCTTTGTCTGTCTGGGTTCCCACCCCTCCTTCTAGGAAAAGCACCAGGTTAAAGATGGATTCCAGTTCAGGTGACTTGATCACATGTCCTGTGAGATTTCATTACCCTCTTACTGGCACACATGTATACAGGAAGTCTTACAAGTAAACAGAGCCATTTACGACCAATTGTCCTGGTTAATGGGAGCCATCAAGATTCCAAACCACCACTAATAGCCCAAACTTTGTATAACGACAATAGGATATCAGAGTTATCTTTCATATTCCTAGTTTCAGATACAAGAATGATACATTCATATAAATAGGATGACCACACTCAGTAGATAAGTTTTGTAATGATACATTACAAGAGACTTTTTGCATAAAGCATATTCCAGTTACATCATATCCACACTCAAACATATTTTTATAAAAATATGGAGCACAACATCACACTACCACAGGTTTTCCCCCCTATACTTAGAAAAGAAAATACCTGCTATGATTACCAAGTCTCAGAGTATTAGTTCCACTGCCCTTCACTGGATAGAATATGTGAGACCTGCTCAAGATTATAGCCATTTAATTTATCGAAAGTGTTGATAGAGGACTGGTCACTATAATATTTAGGTTCTGCCCCTATTGACAAACTGAATGAGAGGGAATAAGTCATATTACTAGTATGCAGTGTTGTTGTCTCTCTAATATTCTGGGACTGACATGGCTACAAGGAGCTGTATAAAACTGCTGTATAAAAGCCAGCCCCTAGGACTTTAGCCAAAGTAAAACACGTTATCTGTCACTAGTAATGGGAGAGAAGGTGGGTGAGGTAATATCTTTTATTGGACCCATTTCTGTTGGAGAGAGACTAGCTTTCAATAAAAGATATTACCTCACCCACCTTCTCTCCTATTACTAGTGACAGATGACGTGTTTTACTTTGGCTAACGTCCTAGGGGCTGGCTTTTATACAGCAATTTTATAAACGTGAAAGGTTTCAGAAAAAAGACATTTTTTAAAAGAGGTCTTATCTTAAATGAGAAAAAGGGATCGAGAAGGAGCTATGATAAGCTTTTATTTAAAAAACCCTTTTTATAAACTTATTTCAAATGTTCATAAATCAAGGTACCTTTTTTCAGGGATTGAAAAAGTTAATATCACATTTTTGTTAAGATGCTGAGAAGTACAGAGAGGGACTAGTCTTGTAAGGTCTGACATCTTTTTCTGCAGTAAAAGCAGCAGCCAGAGTGAGGAACAGCTGCCATCAGCTAAGTTGCAGAGAGTCTCATCCTCACATTCCATCTAAATTGCACCAAAACAATGTAATATCAGGCTGTTAAGAAGGCACTCCTGTCCTGATAGGTCCCAACACCATCGGAAAAATAGATCTTAAGATGTTTAAAGAAAACTGTTTGATGACATTCTGTCTGGCCAGAAACTACTTAACAGTTGTGATTGTGAAATCTATATTTCCCTATTGTTTTGCCTTTATGGTCTCTACTTCCCTATTGTTTATTTGCATGGTCTCTGTCTGATTCTTGAATTGTTCCTATCTGTGGCATAACTAATTTTGCACAGTTTAAATCAACTAAGGTGGGGTATGATTGGTTAAAGAATTGTTTCATAATGGGTTAGGATTGGTAAAAAAAACACTAGTTGGTAGGACTTCACTTTAAAATGGATTGGTTATGGTATAGCTAAGTAGGACCCAAGTTTTAAACTATATACATTGGTAAGCAAGTTTTTTGGAACCTAACTCCAGAACACAGCCCAAGATCAGAGCTGCCAAAACCAACACACCCCACTGACCATACTATGCAGCACCTGGAGCTGCTGATGACCTGATCCTGACTGGCCACCAGGGAAAGTTCATCTGTCTTACTGGGAGTGGTGAGCATTGCATGCATAGCATGTGTATATCTGTTGATCAATTGTTAATAAATATAGCTTAAGGATATATTACAGATGGCTGCAGCAGCACAGCAGCCAGCAAACAGAGCTGGAAACAGGGGAGTTTCAGAGGGAGTTCTGTTGGAGGAGCAGGGTTTTGTAGTTTGTGGATTGTATTGTGTAGTTTGTGTGTGTGTGTGTATGGAGGCTGCTAGGGGCCATGTGCTGGGAGAGTGGCTGAGCCCTGATTAGGGGGCGTGGCTTATCTGCTTATGGGTCCTATAAAAGTAGCCAGCCAGTCAGGCAGCGGCACAGCAGCCAGCAAACAGAGCTGGAAACAGGGGAGTTTCAGAGGGAGTTTACAGGGGGAGACTAAGACAGAGGAACCGACAGGCTAGTTAAGGAAGTGGGTGGTGCTCTGCCAGCGTTCTGGTGCCTGTTGGGGGTGTGTGTTGTGTTGTGTGTCTAGGACTACCAGGCACTAGGTGGGAAGGCTATGACTGATACAGAGGTAGCAGTGAAAGACACAATGAGGATGACTGGATGTGGAAGCTGCAGCATATACATGATTCTGGAGGGGGTACCTGAAAAGGATTTCATCTGCATGAAGTGCCACCTGATAGAGCTGATGGAAGAAAAGATCAGAGGACTGGAGATGCAGGTGGATACTCTGGTTGAGTTTAGAAGGGGGTTTGAGCAGATGATGGAACACAGACACGAGGGGACTGAAGGGATAAGCTCAGACGTGCAGATGGAAGCAGGACTAAAAATTCTGAGGAGAGACTGCTGAGTGAGGAAAGTGGACGGTGGAAGCGTGTGACTAAGAGAACCAGGCAGAGGAAAAGACG
>NC_133771.1:66883622-66898212 GCF_003597395.2 Chelonoidis abingdonii
ACTTCAATAACTCAGACATAGGTTAGGGATTTGTTATAGAAGTGGATGAGTAGGGTTCTGTGGCCTGCTTTGTGCAGGAGGTCAGACTAGATGATCATATTGGTCCCTTCTGACCTATGAGTCTGTGTGTAAGGTTCTTTCACCGGGAAAAGGTCCCGCAAACCCACAGAAGTTTACACCCCTGGGAAAAGTTAGGGTGCCTAAATTAACCAGGTTACATCTTGAGCCCCCAATAGGTGCCCTAGATTGTGCATATAACAGTCTTAGGAAACCATGCTGGTGCTCATTTAAAAAAAAAAATCCTATTCTATCCAGGTTCTTATATTGTGTTCACCACAGTAGTATATGAGGGCCTTCCAGCAATGCATTAAGCAATATGACTACAGTATCTGTCACATGTTTATTCTCTCAGCGTGCACAGAAAGGGTGATAATTTTGCTATCCTAGTAGATGGAAAATGAACACTACTAGAACATTAACAAAACACAGCAAACATAATTAAGCTAAATGAACAGGAACCATAACTCAATGCAAACACAGAAATAAACCTACGCTTTATTACGATATGCCTTTGTGTTGCAAAGAAAGTTTCCTTGAAGCTGAAACCAATATCCATCAGCCTTTTTACAGTTAATATTAGACAAGCTAGCTTGGGAACTTCAGCAAAAGTGAACATTTATTCAGTTGCAATAAGAATTGTCCATAAAACACATGAACATGAACACATGATTTTCCAGACAAATGCACTTACATTGAGGCATCTTGAAGGTTTCCTAGGTAGTTCTCTTTGGTTTATATCAGGAATGAAAGAATTTAAATAGGTTTCATTTTACTTAGCCTTATGTCTCCATAGCCCCACAATTAATTTAAGCCCTGATTCAGCAAGACCCTCAAGCACGTGAGCTCAGTGGGACTACTCCGGTACTCAAAGATAAGTACACATTTGAGCTTCTTGCTGAATCAAGGCCTAAGATCCTAGTCCATAGCCCACTGAAGTCAATGGACAGACACGTTGACTCCATTGAGTTTTAGATCAAAGCCTAAATGCATTTCTCAGAGGATTATTCTAAGGTGTTGACAATAACCCAAGATTTAGTGTTTGATCTGGGCTGCATTGAAAACATGGTCTGGGGAAATGTGGAAATAAAGAAGGCCTGGTCTACACTGGGGGGCGGGATCGATCTAAGATGCGCAACTTCAGCTACGAGAATAGCGTAGCTGAAGTCAACGTATTTTAGATCAAATTAAAATTATTTACTTCACGGCTCCCCTGTCTACTTTGTTTCCGCCTTTCGCAGAGCTGGAGTTCAGCAGTCAATGGGAGAGTGATCGGGGATCGATTTATCACATCTACACTACACACGATAAATCGATCCCCAATAGATCGATCGCTACCCGCCGGATTGGTGGGTAGTGTAGATGTGAGCTAATGGCCACTGATGTTAAAAATCAAGTACAAAATACAATGAAGAAGTGGGTTGTATGGTCCCAATTCTAAGATGTGTAGAGCACTCAACTGCCATGGAAATCAGTAGGAGCTAAGGACATTCAACCATTTGCAGGATTGAACCCTATCACTTCTTAACATGAGTTCCAACATACTGAGGGAATGCACTCTCCTTGAGGGAAGAATGAAAGCAGCAGATTTCAAGAGCTACAAAGAAACAGGAGTGTAAAGGAAAAAGGGAAGATTAATAATTATGAAGCCTGGTGTGGTAAGTATGAAGGACACTTAAAACTAATTAGGAGTAATACACACACAGTAGAAACCTCATTATCCAAATCTCCACTATCCAAACCTCCCTAATAAATTGTAACGAGTATACAGGCCCTTTGGGTATTTAAGGAGGGATGAACCCCCTGAGATCAGAAACATCCCACCCCTCTAATGTGCACACTGAAGTATGGGAGGAAGAGTGGAGAGGCAAACAGAGCATCAGGGCACAGCTGCTTCTAACATTTCCCTTTGATTACAGGAGGAGGGAAGGCAACTGCGACTGAGTAAGAACCCAGGCAAGGCAAGGCAAGGGTGAGAGTATGATGTCCTTAGCACCTGTCTCCTTTCCCATCAGCTCTCAATTACCGTTATAAAGCAGGTTTTATTACTGGAATTGTAATGTAATCCACAGACAACTGGTCTATGGCATAGTAAAGGGTTAAAGTCTACAGTGCATTTATACACTTTAAAGGGATGCTATCATTATAAAAGTCATTCATTTTGCATAAATTCTTTACCTGGATTAATAACTGGGGATTTTTTTTTAATAAGGAAACAGCCATTGTGACAAAATTTTCTGCTATAATAACCAGATTAGTAGCAGTGTCTAAAGGATTAATCAATTCAGTGATGCAGTGTTTCTCCCCCAGAATCAACTTTTATAGCACCAGATGGCGAGCGAAGAGAAACTTTGATAGCTTTGGGTTTTAGATCAATTTTGTTCAAAACTACCTTAATGCACTAGCTCTTAGGATTGAAAAAGTGTATGAAGAGTCCATGCTTATAAAACCCAAGCTGCTCTAGTGATAGCTTGCTAAGATTTTCTTTTATTTTTGATGTCCTGGGTTTCCAACAATAACTCTGCCAACAGATATTCACCAGGCCTCCTCTGAGTTGCTTTCACTTTCCTGGAGCTCTGAAGAAACTGTAGGATGGACAGATCACCAGTTTCATCTAAAATCCTTACAGTTCTTTCAAATATGAGTCAAACAATCAATATCCCTGTTAAACAAGTGAGGGAAAGTTAGCCAGCAGCTTCTGTGGTCAAGGCATGCAGCCACATCTGGAACTAAAACATGGCAATTGTTTGACAGCACACTGCAATACAACATAACATTTTATGATAGGAAGTGAACAAGTACTGCACTAATGGTGCAATTTGGCAGGTAAAATGTATTTTCCCAAACCAAAATCAGGTTGAGTCTCTAAGGTTAGATGTGGAAACTTCTACAAAATTCATCAATAGTTTAAGATTTTTTGCAAAAGTAAAAGTTGGAGAATATTTTATTTAATTGGTTTATCCCTCTCTAGTGTTATTTGGGTAATAGATTAAAAATTATTAGGAAACACAGAGGTTTTAGTGGTAAAAAGAACAGTTCAAGCCCGGACTCTGGCATAAAGAAAACTGAGCTTTAATTTTCTGTGCTGCAGTCTTTCACAAGAAAGAGAAAAACCCCATATAGTTCTAAGCTGACCATCGCAGTAAAACTCAAAACATCTCACTCCTATGGCAGTTTAACTGGCCATCTCCCAAAGTGAAGAAACAAAAAAGGTTCACATTGTAGTTTTAGGGCTATTTATGCTTTTTTTAATGGCAGTTCCCAAAGGGATGCTTTTCTAAATAAATGTCTGATCACATCCCTGATTTAAACTACAGCTATATTTACACTACAAATTAATTGGTATTGCTTACATCGCTCACAGGTGTGAATACGCCACACCCCTGAGCGACACAAGTTACACCAACCTAAGTGCTGGTGTGGACAGCACTATGTCAGCAGTAGAACTTCTGCCTCCACAAGAGGCAGCAGGTATGTCGATGGTAGAAGTTAAGCCAACGGGAGAGCTTAGAGCGTCTTCACCAGAAGCACTACCGCAGCATCAATGCAGCACGTAGCATATGTAAAATAACAGATGGCACTGTAATAAAGTTAGTCTATTTATCCTCTCATTTATCATCAGAAGTATCTTTAGTTTACTGTACATTGTTCATCTATGTGAAAGTAAATTTAGGCCATTTAGCTCTGAAAAATGGATAAGTCCTCTATATTTTCTTGCATCAGTCAGAAGCTTACCTATAAAAGTGTTTCCTGCCTATGAAAAAACAAAATTTTTAAGACACATTTATTTGTAATTAACCCAGGCTTCAATTGCTCAGCTGTGAAGGTCAGGTACTCTAGACCAGTGTTTCTACATAACTGGTTTGTGGACTGGCGCTGGTCCCTGAGATTTCTCTGACACAGTTTAGGAAGGCAGCAAGCCAGTCCCGGGTATCAAAAAGTTTGAGAAACATTGCTCTAGACTTTTATTTTTTACTATTATGTTCTGCTTGCAATATATGTAGAAATATGGGCACTATGCTCCTTTCCACTGAGTAACATGGAAGGAAGAGCATAGTAATTAAATGGCTACACAGCTGGTGAGTCCATTCTGAAAAGGATACCCGTGCTGTATTATCCTCTACCATTCTTCATCTGCCACCTGCTCATCATAGATATTACACGGCAAGCATCTGTAAACCTGTTATAACTTCCTTAAAAACAAAGAGTGAAGAGAAACATGGGCTGACAGAGAAAGGCAAGGACTTAGGGACATTCACTTTGTGCCATATTCCCCCTGCTGTGCAACACATGTCCCTGCATAGATCCCTGGGGAACTCCATTGCTAACTAGACCTGGTTGGATAAACATCAATGGAACCATTTTCTTCAAAATCTGAATGCTTCAGGAAAATGCTTGGGTTTTGCCAAATTTGTTTAGGAGAAAAGCCCGGGGAAAGAGTTCCAACAGTATCAAATCATTGTGATGCTTTTGGAATGAAACAGTATAATTTATAAAAAATTTAAAATGAAAAAAAATCTATTTTACAAAAGAGTCAAGACAGTGTTTTGATTGACCCAAAAGGATTTTTTTTCCCAGAATAATCTTGGACAAGTTCAAATTGTTGGGTTTTGTTCCAATTCAGTAAGAAACAATTCTTCACAAAATGGAATTAGTCTTCTGCACAGCTCTAGTGTTGACCTTTTCCAATTTTTAAAACCAACCACCCTGTTTATGGTCTCAACCAATTTCTAACAATAATACTTTGCCTCAGTCTGTGGTACCTCAGACCATCTATTTCTGATCAAATCCAGAAAGCGCAGGAGAACCAACACTACTTTTTTCCCCTTCAAGTTTGCTATGCTTCTTGTGGCTGTCAAAATATTTTGAATTGGTTCAGATAGATTTGGATGACAGTTGTAATAAGCCTCTGTCCCAAATCTGGACCTTAGCGTCCAAAATCTGGGGGCTTAGCATGAAACTCCTCCAAGCTTATTACCAGCTTGGATCTGATATCGCTGCCACCAATCAGGATTCAGAGCTCCTGATAGCTCCAGGTCTCCCCAAACCTATTCTACCTGGGGACCTCCAAGACCCAGAAACCTTAGTCTCCCAAAAGGGAAAACAACTTTCTCCCCTTGTCTCCTCTTTTCTCATCCCCAGCTTTCCCTCCCTGGGTTATCCTGGGCGATACTGTACTTAAACTCCTTGAATACAAACCAGAGAGGGCAATTTACCTTCCCCCCTGAGGCTATGCATTCAAACCTAGTCAAGCTAACACAAAGATGTTCCCCCTCCCTTTGTCACGTAGCTTTAACCAGAGAAAAACCTCAGCCAGGTTTTAAAAAGAAAACTTTATATAAAAAGAAAAAAAATATATAGAATATAAACTCTGCATTCAAGAATCAAATACAGGGCTATTGCTTATAAGAAAATAGACAAACAGTCTGCCTCAAAAGATATCCAATTTAACCAGTCCAGCAAAGTACCCACATGTAACTACAACTTACAATATAAACCTATTGCTTTTCCTTTTGCACTCACAACTTGGTAACAGAAGGGTAGAAAGAAGCTTGGAGATAGAAAGAAAAGCTGTTCACTCATAGCCGAAGAAAATAAAGAGACAAGGACAAAGCCAAAAACCTCCAGAGGTTTCCTCCCCTGCTTTGAACAATCCGGTTTCCTGATTGGTCCTCTGGTCAGGTGTTTGGTTCCCTTTTCAGGTAAAAGAAACATTAACCCTTAGCTATCTATTTATGACAACAGTCCAGTTCTTATATTACTTCAACTGGTCTGGCTAGGGTAGGTTCACTGACTGTGGGCCTGATGCTCCACTCCTCATTCAGGCAAAATGCCCAATGCCTAAAATAAGAGTTTTGCCTGAATAGAGGGAGCAGGACTAGCCCATATCTGTGATTTTGTAATCACTTAAAACCTATCTTTCTGAACTTAATAAATTTAATGTATCGTTTTATCTTAACCAGTGTGTTTGGATTAAAAAGTGTGGAAAACTTCATTTGAGATAACGAAGTTAGTACATATCATTTTCCTTTGATGAGATGAACTTTCTATGAGCTTGCATTGTTCAGAAGGGTACTGCTCAGTACAAGATGTACATTTCTGGGGGAACGAGGCTGAGGCTAGGAATTTATGGGTGTCATTCTGTATGCAGTTCATGAGTGACTGGTCAGAATGCTCATATATTTAGCTGTGAGTGAATTTGCACGCTGACAGACATGTAAACAGGCCAAGAGTAGATGTTCTGACAGCAGAGCACTGTAACAGGTATCCCAGTTGAGAAAATTAAGGGGAGATCGCTGTTCAGTCCTGATTGTATGTTAGGTCATGTCACAGCATTATATTTTATAAATATTTTTAAAGCCAGCATCAAACAGTCAAAGGAGGTGTGATTTTAAGGATCAGCCATATGTCTTAGTACGTTATTTGCATTGAAATGTATACAAGCACAAGCAAGCTTGTGCAAAATAGCTCAACTACTGGATCGTTAGAAATATGCATTCTTTTTTAAGTTAAATGCATGAAATATATCCCTTGACAGATATATATTTGCATATGTGAAAAGTTACATTAGAAGTGAGTTTTTAGAAAACACTAAAATGCAGATTTCTTTTAGTTCTCTGTATGAAAAAACAATAAAAATGCTATTCTCCTGACTCTTAAAAAATTAAATAGGACAATTTCTATGCACTCACAGCAAAAAAAGAAATCACAAAAATAAATGTAATACCAGTGATTTTTCCTTCATGTGTACATATGTTTAAAATGCCTAGTATGTAGTTCAGCCTATTTCCATTACCACTACCTATTCCATTTCCTATTTCCAGTACCTATTTCCACACTGGGTGGTTAGGCTGATATATTTTAATAGAATTATATACATTCTATTATCTACCTTCAAGTATTTTTGTCAGTTAAACATTCGCATGATTAGCATAATTGCATAATACAGATAAAGTATAGCTTATAATGCTACTATATACATGATTATTAAAATGATACTATCAAATGAAATTTCATTTCACCTTGTTACATGAAATGGGACAAATCAAACTTTGATTTGTTGTTTCTAATGGTGCCTTAAGTTGTGCAGTTTATGGTAGGTTTGTTTTTTATTTTTACTTCCATATTTGTGAATAACTGATAATGTCAACTGGGTTTTCACTATTAATTGCTGCCATCTGTTGAAAAGTAAAAAAAAGTTTGTAGGCATTTGATTGAATCTTTCCAACCTTACCTAGCCTTCCACTGATTTTCAATAGGAGAATTACAAGGCCTATGGTGGGGTTGTTTTTTTAATTTTTATTAATTTTCTGAACTGCATTGTAGATCACATTTAGCGTAGACAATGGACAGACTACAGGCCATAGGTAACTTATGGAGTTACATGATATACCACAACCCTGTCCTTGCCCCAGTCCAGCAAGTATAAAGGCACATACTTAACTTTACACACCACATTTAAAAACACCATCACCATCATCTTTCTATCCTCCCCCCCACCACACACACACATAACATATCCCACCCACCACCAGAAGCCCTGGGACAAAGGGCTTATTATTCTATTCTGTTCATGTTGCTGGAAAGCCACAGAAGCTTCTCAACCCCCTGTCTGATCCTTTCCCATTTCTCTACCCCAGGTCAGGAAAGAATTTCAGCAGCACTGACATGCATCCCTCTTCAGCGAAGCACTCAAGCAGGTACCTAACTCTAAGCACCTTCAAAATTGGTTTTCTGACTAGGGATGGTCTGCTGAATTGGGGCCTTAGGGATAAGAACTCCTTTTAATCCTCACTATTAAAACATCTAATCTTCTCTCTCTCAGGTGCTCAAAACCTTCCAGAATTCTAGTACGCTCGTCTAGCAAAGAACCATTACCCAACAAGTCCCTGAACATAGAAAATATGGATAGATTTAAACAAGAACATTGCCCATTCTAGAGTTATCCATATTCCTCCAATGAATGTGCGCTGAAAAGACTCATGTGACGTTATTGATATAAACTGGGACAATATAGAACATGGTTTGCAACCAAGGTCCTGTAGTGGCACCAAATCTTATGTAAAGGGGTTCATATAAGGTATCTAAGACCAGGTTATGGGTTGCTGGTTATGATTATGCTGTCTGTACGTCTGTATCATTTTGTAGTTGAAGTTATGAGTATTGGATCTATACTGTCTGTATTTCAAGTTTGTGCTGTGTTTCTGAGAAACATCCCAGACAAGTTGGTGTTAACTCTGCCTAGCCTGCTTGATGGCCCATTAAGGACCATCAGCTACACAACTGACCCATTGAGAGGAGGCAGATATGCCTTATAACTCAGCAGGGTGTGCAGGAACTTGCCCATGTGACTGCAGACTCCATTTTGCTGTAAAGTATCAGAGGGGTAGCCGCGTTAGTCTGGATCTGTAATCAGAGGGGTTATGCTCCCGCGCTTGATGTCGGGATGTCTGTAGAAAGAGAAACAGCAGGGATCTGTCTTGCGTGGCCCACCGTATAGACTAACAGACGTTTTGGAGCATAAGTCTTGTGGGTGAATACCCACTTCGTCAGTTGCATGTAGTGGAATTCCAGGGGCAGGTATATATATGCTAGCAAGCCAAGCTAGAGATAACGAGGTTAAGTTCAATCAGGAGGATGAGGCCTGTTCTAGAAGCTGAAGGTTGTAAAACCAGAGAGGAGAACTGGTCTGTAGTTGGCAAGCATTCACAGTCTTTGTTCAGTCCTGAGCTGATGGTGTCAAATTTGAAGCTCAGCAGTTTCTCTTTAGGTCTGGTCCAAGTTTTTTTGCTGCAGATGGCCACCTTAAGGTCTGCTATGTGTGGCCAGGGAGCGTGAAGTGCTCTTCCTACAGGTTTGTTTATTGCCATTCCTAATATCTGATTGTGTCCATTTATCCTTTTCCCTTAGACGTCCAGTTTGGCCGATGTACATAGCAGAGGGGCATTGCTGGCAATGATGGCGTATATTACATGTGGATGTGCAGGTGAATGAACCGGTGATGGTGTGGCTGATCTGTAGTCCTGTGATGGTGTCGACTGGATTAATATGGGGGCGACGTCTAGCATATGAGAGATTGTTGCATGGATTGGGTTCCTGAGCTGGATGTTACTATGTGTGCGGTTGGTGCAGTTTGCATGGTGAGTAAATACGTTCAGTGTTGGCAGTGTTTGTCCGTGGCGAGGTATTGGCCTGTCACCACCCAAGGGCCGTGTGAAAGTTGTGGGATCAATTGTCCAGGATGGGTTGTCAACCTGATGATGCAGGGGAGGGGTTTTTAGCTGGAGACTGTATGGTGGCCTACAGTGGATCCTGTTGGTTTCTACCCAGATCCACAAACCGGAAAATGGACGCTGCCAATATCGTCGGGCAATTCTGGCACTCTCACTGGAAAGGACTGTCTGATATGTGGACTCTCTACTCAGGACCCTAATGCCACCAGCACTCCAGCTTATCTCCGTGACCCACGGATTTCCTGAGGAACTAAATGCATTTGGTCCCTCCCAGAAAACATCATCCTAGCCACCATGTGATGTAGAGCCTCTCTACACAAAATTCCCACACACAGATGGAAATACAAGCTATCATGGAACAGGTATCCCTTGATGATGCAACAGCAACAATCTGGCTGCTCAGCTCTTGCCGTTATACTCTCATCAGACAACTATTCGTCACCAATTTTGATGACAATTATATCTCAGCATCGTAAGCCACTGCATTATGGGCACCGCATGGCCCCTACCAATATTCCAATATTTATATGGTGACCTGGACAATAGGCGCTTTCCTTCAGCTCTCGATCCATCACTACCCTTTGTCTAGTCTATACCTTTGCTCATGATGATCATCTTTCCTGCAATTCTGACCCATTGGAAATGTGAGACTCTGGAAAAATTCCAACCACGATTTCAACAGCTTCCACCCTCGACCACTACAACCTCAGCCTGGAAACTCAATCTAGGGATTGGGAGGTCCAGCTTTCTTAGACACCACGGTGCAAAAGTGATGGTCACATTTAACACACCCTATTCGAGAAACCTATCGACCGCTTATTGGCCTACCTTCAGGGCTTGATTCTTTGGGATCGAGAGAACCGTTTTCTTTTATTGGGGTGTTGGTTTTCATAACCATTCATCCCCAGGACGAATGGCACTGGTGGTAATACTGGGAGACTGGAGTGTCTAAGGAAATTGCTTGTGTGACTTGTGGTTAGCCAGTCTTCTTTGTCTGGCTGGTTTGGTTTGCCTTAGAGGTGGAAAAAAAACCCAGCCTAGGGCTGTAACTGCCCTGTTTAAGCAATTGGTCCTGAATTGGCACTCTCAGTTGGGTCCTGCCAGAACCGCATCGTCACAACTCAATATTTCCTAAAACCCGTTCTAGCCCCTTCCCATTATATAATATTGCACAACATTTCAAGTAGTAGTCAGGGATGGTCTAGATAATACTTAGTCCTGCCACAAGTGCAGGGAAGTGGACTAGATGAGTTCTCAAGGTCCCTTCCAATCCTACAATTCTAGTAGAGCTACATGTCCACAACAAATTGTACTCAAGTCATGTTTGAAAATACTGTCTGTCTTATTAATTACCAGTCAAATGAAAATTGTTCTTGGTGCTATACAAGACTTAGAATAAAGGACATTTTATGTCCCAAAGAGCTTGCGATCAGTGGAGTTATACCATAGATTAATTTGGCCCTGAATGTTAAGGTATATAAGCTATTACCCTGAACACTACATTGGGCCTGTTCTTAAAGGTGTCAGCTGTTGTCCATTCATTAGGAGTGACTGTCACTTTTACTTTCCATCCTAATTAAGCAGACGTCTAGGGACACAGGCAGGTACAGGCACAGTGCGCCAGAAGGAGTATGCCTTATTGCCTTCTGTCCTTCCAGATGTTCTAATGATGCCTTTGAAGTGGGATGGAACAGAGGCACACATGTGCAAAGAAACAGTACAGCAAAACCTTCAGTGAGACAATTAACCATTGACAACCAGCGAAGGGGAACTTCTTATAGGAAGACTTAGTGCTTATTATGAGCAAGAAATTCTGTTGCATATAAAGTGATTGACTCTCAAGGGATCAGTACTGAATCTCTTAATTTTGGTTTTTATTCCTAAAATATTGCAATTTGTTCTTTAAAAAGGTGCTCTTGGGTTATAAACCTCATTAAGGAAAACAAGGCTTTGCTGAATGTTTAAATGCAATGCAAACTTGCATTCACTTCTTAAATGGAATATTGATTATCTTGTCTCTTAAATTCAAAGAATAGCTCTTTTATAATCTGTTAACATAGGCTGAAATGATTGCATTTTGCATTTCCCTATTCATTCTGCTATGGATAACATTGCATAAAATGTTTGCATATTCTTAGTATTTTGTCAGTAGCTCAAATAGCCAGATTTCTTACTTTATTGGAATATTTTTGTAATGAATAAAGCCTTCCAAATTTATCAGGATATCACAACAGGATTTCATTAAGAATGCTTTGGTCATATATGTAATCCAACACAACACTTTCATTTACCACTAATATGAACCAAACAATAGCAGGGCATATGACTAATTAAAGTTGACTGTACCTTTGTTTTGTAGTCTATTTATGGCTTTCTACTGTGCCCATCAATAAGAAAATATAAAACTAGGTAAATCCTCAGTTCTGTCTTTCAAAACACAGTTCTGTACATTTCTTATTTTAAGCAGCTTTACCCTAATGGTCTGAGTTAGAGAACAACGAGTTAAGCCTGAAAAATGACAGGAGAAAAAAGGGTTCATTTATGAGGCTCTCCATTTTCTCTTTTCCTTTAACAGGAATTCTTGTGGATACCTCCATAAAGTAATTGATGGCTGTTTTATGGACTATATTGATCCCAGAGACTGATCCCGTTTGATTTCTGACCCACTGGGCTGGGTGTCACCTGATGGCAAGGGGGGAGGGCCATTCTTTTTCAATCCACTCCGCCTTTGAAGGAAGGATCCAGAACCAGTAAAAAACATTAGTTTTATCATTCACCTGGCGTAGTGCTCCATTGTTTGGGTGCAGTAGGTGACAGATTATGTGTCATCCAGCCCAACTCACTCACAGCAATCTCACGTGTGTTGAGCAGGAGAAATGAAAGGAGTGAGATTTGCAGGTCTCCACATTGGTGGTCTCTTGGGGAAGAGAAGCAGTTGCTTATAATGATTCTTTGGAATCTAAGAATTAACAAAGCCTGCTTAATGTTGCTCTCCCCCAGCATATCCTGGGGCTTGCAGATGCAACAGGATCTATGATCAACTATGTTGAAGGCTGCTAGTATATCCAGGAGTGGAAACAAACAGCACTCTCTTGCCATGGCTGCAAGAGGCCATCTTCTAGAGCTGAATGATCCATCTCCATGCTGTATACTAGTCTGAAGCCTGATTGTGAAGGGCCTCACCACTGGCAATGTTTCTGATGTTTGCAGAGTTTTGTCTAGGAGGGGTAGATGGCGAAGACTTTGGGGTCATAGAATCATAGAAGATTTGGGTTGGAAGATACCTCAGGAGGTCATCTAGTCCAACCCCCTTCTCAAAGCAGGACCAACACGAACTAAATCATCCCAGCCAGGGCTTTGTCAAGCCAGGCCTTAAAAACCTTCTGCGGATGGAGAGTCCACCACTGTCCTAGTGAAATAGTGTTTCCTAATATCCAGCCTAGACATCCCGCACTGCAACTGGAGACCATTGCTCCTTGTTCTGTTATCTGCCACCGCTGAGAACAACTGAGCTCCATCCTCTTTGGAACCCAGCTTCAGGTAGTTGAAAGCTACCATCAAATCCCCCCTCACTCTTCTTTTCTGCAGACTAAATAAGCCCAGTTTCCTCAGCCTCTCCTCATAAGTCACGTGCTCCAGTCCCCTGATCATTTTCATTGCCCTCCGCTGGACTCTCTCGAATTTGTCCACATCCTTTCTGAAGTGGGAGGCCCAAAACTGGATGCAATACTCCAGATGTGTCCTCATCAGTGCTGAATAGAGGGGAATAATCACTTCTCGATCTACTGGCAATGTTCCTACTAATGCAGCCCAATATGCCGTTAGCCTTCTCAGCAACAAGTGCACACTGCTGACTCATATCCAGCTTCTCACCCACCGTAATCTCCAGTTCTTTTTCTGCAGAACTGCTGCTTAGCCAGTCAGTCCCCAGCCTGTAGTGGTGCATGGGATTCTTCAGTCCTAAGTGCAGGATTCTGCACTTGTCCTTGTTGAACCTCATCAGATTTCTTTTGGCCTAATCCTCCAATTTGTCTAGATCACTCTGCACCCTTTCCCTACCCTCCAGCATCTCTCCCCCTAGCTTAGTGTCATCCATGACCTTGCTGAGGGTGCAATCTATCTCATCGTCCAGATCATTAACAAAGATGTTGAACAAAACCAGCTCCAGGACCGACCCCTAGGGCACTCCACTTGATACAGGCTGCCAACTAGACATCGAGCTGTTGATCACTACCCATTGAGTCCAACAATCTAGCCATCTTTCTATCGACCTTATAGTCCATTCATTCAATCCATACTTTAATTTGCTGGCAAGAATACTGTGGAAGATCATATCAAAAGCTCTGCTAAAGTCAAGATATATCCCCCATATCTACAGAGCCAGGTATCTCACCATAGAAGGCAGTCAATGGTTTCTTGAGAACCACACAGACCATCCCGTGCTTCTGGGTGTCCAGTAATTTGCCAAGTGAGGCCAGAGGTAACCTCTGTCTGATTAACTGGTTGCATTTCATGTGCTTTCACCAACCAATGGACATAAGGGTAAGTTTCACACGTGATGGCACAGCTACCTGTGGTGCTGCCCTAGCCTCTGTGGAAGTGGGCCAAAGACTGTCAAGGAGGACAGACTAAAAACTACCACCTGCCCCAAACTAACTACCGGTAAGATCAGTTCTGATTCAGGCAATCTTGTCAGTCAAGTAGGATTAGTCACTGCATTCAAAACAAGGAAAATCTATGGTAATTAAATGAAACGCTATCTCCAGAAAAGCTAGATGTCATCAACATAGGACGTAAACTATGTGTGTTTTGTTATAAAGCACTCAGAGGAAAAGACTCAGTAACCATTTATATTGAGGTTTAATTAACATTTTATTTAACCGAGAAGGACAGATTTAGGCCCGATCCTGCAAAGACACATGCTTAACTTTAAACCTGCAACTAGTTGCTAGCCACATTCTTAAAGCTAAGTATGTGTAAGTATTTGCAAAATCAGGGCTTAAAGCTATATTATATAAAAAAGTCTGATTCGTAGCTTATCCTTATCTTAAGGACATGAAATTATATAGTCCTTATTGCTATTTTACACCTAATCAGCATAAAAAGGAACAGAAAATACCTTTGTTACAGTTAGTAAAGCTGTTTTAGGGAAACAGAGCCAGAGGAGCAAGGTGTAGGGATATTAAAGAAGGTTTATATTAAACATGGTTTATGTGAGAAATGATTTATTGATTTATTGTTAATACTTTATAACTTAAGGTTTATGTTAGAAGTAAATTTGTAATGATTTATTGTTAGCA
>NC_133771.1:66900635-66930581 GCF_003597395.2 Chelonoidis abingdonii
CAGCGCTGTATGTGCCTTGCAAGTGTGGACAGTGAGTAAGTTGCAGCGCTGTAAAGCCACCACCAGCGCTGCAACTCTCCAGCGTAGCCAAGCCCGTAGTTCTCAAAAACTGCTACTTGGAACAGTTGTGATAATGTGTCTTATTTTCTAGTCCATGTAAAAAAATTAGCTAAATTCAGTTAGATACTTATGTGGTTTAGTAGATATGTTACATTTGACTATGACCTTCAAACCGCAGCTGTTAAGAGCATATCTCTAGTAGTTTAGCATGATAAATGATACTATACTTAATAAATCAATACATCTCTTTAATATCTTGCTGCTTCTGGAATTCTTCTGACTCTGGTCTATCTGATCATCATCTTTCATGTACACTGTGTTTAGGACAATGTATTTTTTCCTTGCTTTTTCAGCTGAGGTACAGTAATCCCAGTAGTCTCCATCTGAAAATATTTCTGAGAAGTGAAATACACACACCTAATAAGTGTAACCTCTCTTTCTGCAGCTTCATTTTGTTTGCTGCTTTTTCACCTAATGGAAAATGTTAATTTATTTTGCAAAAATAATACACGTGAGCATGCATGTGCGCACACACACACAAACATATTTTTCAGTTTTTAAATCTTTTTCCTCTTTTCGCTCCCTTTTTCCTTCTCCTCCTGTACTTTATTCTTTTCTCATTTTTGTGCTTTATCACCAGAAAAGGATGAGAAAAGAATGCGGAGAGAGAGAAAGAGAGAACCTCTCCTTGCCCATCAACTGAATATTTTTCCTTGGGGAAATTTAAAACAACAACAATTTTATTGTTTTAATTACCCCTCCAATCATTTTTTGTCCAGATTTAGAAACAGTACATGTCTAGAAGGTTCTGAATGACCCAAGCGTGCATTTAAATATCTCAGTAATGAAGTCAATGCACTGAATACCAATCATTCCCAAAAAGTTATGACAGGTATATTATGCATCTCTAGAACTAGTAAAGTGGCTGGTGGCAACATACAGCCCTATGGCCTTGAAATAAGTATATGGATTGCATGTTCTTAAAACAAAGAAACAACAAAAATCCAGAAACAAGATTATTACAGACTTTAATTTCACTTACACTTTCAACAACTTCTCCAGCAGCCTGACTCCCTTTAAGGAAGAAAGTCTCCAGCATGCCAATAGAGTAAAAGGCTGACAAATCTTTAAAGTTGTCCACATCTGTCCTATCTTATTTTACCACAGTGGACTGGAACAACGAGAAACTCTCTGTGATCATATGCTGAACCCTTTGCCCAGTGGTGTGTCTGCAACAGCTGCATGTGAAAACTGGCATTGGGCTAACACACAAGAGCTCAGTGAAGTTGTTCATCCCTTTTGTTTTTATTCTTGTATTTGCAGTAGCTGCTGCTAAGCATCATTGGCACTAGGCTCATTATGACAGTTCAATCTATCTGCCTCTGATTTTCATCACCATAGTACCCGACAAATACCCCACAAACAATGTATTTATTCTCACAATACTCCTGTGAAGTACACTCATTTTTAGATGAGGAACCAGGGAACAGAAAGATCGTGTTTTACCCAAGGTCTCCCAGAAAGTCTGTGGCAAAGCAGGGATCTGATCTCTGATTTCATGACATCCCATCCAGGGCTTTTGCCACAAGATTGTGTCTCCCGTCTCAGGACTGCACATAGAAAGCATGTTAGCAAAGACCATAGATATAAAATATATGCTTGAAAATATATTACTAAATCTACTACTAACAGTCACATTGTAGCCTATCCTGCAAGAATCTAGGCTACATTCAGAAATCCATCTCATTATCCATAGGTGCAATATCTTTTGATTGACCAGTCCTGTTTCTGCAGCTAATAGACCTGTCAGCTCTGCTGTCACTCACCCATCACCCAGTCTAGAAGCATATTAAAAGTTTCAAAGGAAACACAGGAAATGGAGCATCCCAAGGGCACAGAGTTCTTAAGCTAAATAATTGATCCTTATTTGAATTCACATGCAAAGTGACCTGGACCTTTACTTTTATGCCAGCAAAGCATTTCTCATGGTAACTACCGTTGGTTCCTTTCACTTTAACAATAGCAAACAGTAAAGTTGAAAATAGTCAGGTTTCAGGAAGATACTTTTTATAGCTATCTAGCACTGTTCCATTGTCATTGTTCTAATGCTCACTTGAATCTTGCTGGATTTTTTTCTATTTCCATCTAATACACTGAAACCTCAGTATGAAAAGTGGACATATCCTAATTTCCATTTTTTTACCCTCTTGTATTTGATCAGCTATTAATTTGTACAGGGTTAATGTGGTGCACAACTAGCTTTCCAGTAATCACCTCAGACCATCCATCATTGTATCTGTCCACTTGTAAATGAAAAACCAGCATTTAACTACTATGCTGGTGTGAGGGAGTAGAGAAACTGCCATCCAGCACAGCAGGGGTTAAAGAAACCCTTTGGATTCAGCTAGCCCTGCCCTGTTATACCTGCAGCTAATGCCAGGCCTGGAGCGGGAGAGAAAAGAAGGGAGCCTGGCTCAGTTGGAGGTTGACTGTTGAGGAGCCAGGTGCTCTCTGTCTGCCTGCCAGAAAGGACAGATCAGTGACCAGCTAGCCAGCACAGCCACCTGAGGCAAGTAAGACTTTCCTTGCCAAGGGGAGCCTGCAAATAAGCCCCAGCTGCAGGGCAACTGGACTAGCAGGACCCATCTCCCCTGTTTAGGGGTTAAACTACACAGGGTTCTGGGCTGGGACCCAATGGAAAGGGAGGGCCTGGATCCCCCATTGCTCCATCTGGGCTTACAGTGATCATAGAATATCAGGGTTGGAAAGGATCTCACGATGTCATCTAGTCCAACCCCCTGCTCAAAGCAGGACCAAGCCCCAACTAAATCAGCCACTAAGGCAACACAGCTTTAAATTCCCCAGGAATTCTGTTGCAAGTATATGGATGGTATAATGGGGAGTAAGACATCAATTTACATATCCTACATATCCTGCAGAACAGACAGCCTGGTACTTAATGTATCCATGTTCCATTTATTTTCAGTAAGGTGACTCAAAAGTATATTAAGAAATATGAAAACCTCATCAATTCCTGAGCCAACTGTAATAATGAGAATCTGATCAGCACTTGTTCACCATTTAGAAAAATTGCATACAGAAGAGAAGCTAATAAACAGGAGATACAAGCACCCTTATATGAATTCCTCAGGTGCTAAACCGTACTTAATGAGAAACGAGGTGATTAATTACCATTTAGTCACCTTTAGCCACTCAAATACACTTGAAATCATTTAATATCTGCCCAGTGGTGTTCACTGGAAAAAAGAATTTAGGGCTGATTGCAAGTGAAGTCATTAATAAAAATATAATGAAAAATACATGTAAAGATGATTTGACTATATGTCATTAAATCAGGGTCAAGCAGGTTGATATGAAAGGAAAATACAACAGTTCAAGTTTATGAGCACCCTAATGTCTACAGATGATTTGTTTCCTTAACAGTAAAGGCAAAACTGGCTTTAAAAGATAGCCAGCACAATGCAAGAATTGTAAATGAAACATAATGCAAGATTTACGAAAGACCAATTTCTAAATTTGACACTATCCCCCATAACCTCCTGAAACATCGTAGAGAGAAATATCTGACTACTCCTGCTATTAGCGCTCAGAAAATAAGCCACAGACACAAGGAAGCAAGATGGGCAATAGTTGCCACAAACTCGTGCTTGTACAAAATCTAGGGAAAAATCTACTTACAGTTAAACTACAGGAAGATTATGGACCTCTCACTCAGCCATATCCTGTCAGAGCAGGATCCTTAAAGTGGGTTTAACTGTAATTTACATCCTTCTCCCAACCCAGATTAATACTTCTTTACACTGCCAAAGGAAAGAGAATCAGACTCTCATGGAGAAATTATGAGAATACCATGTATGCATATACTGCATAATACAAGCAAGACTTAAAATGGATAGGGTTATGCTGGATCACAGACCAAAATCAATAAACTACATCTGGCTAGCCATGGATCAGAGAAGCCATTGGCTGGATTGCTGGAGTGCAGTGTGCTCCAGTCATCTGCAACCCCTGGAAATAGCCCAGTATATTCAACCCTGAAGGCCTTCCTTGCCAGAAGCCAGGAACGGGTGACAGGGGATGGATCAGTTGATGATTACCTCTTCTATTCATTCCCTCTGGGGCACCTGGCATTAGCCACTGTCGGAAGACAGGATACTGGGCTAGATGGACTTTTGTTCTGACCAAGTATGGCTGTTCTTATGTTCTTAAGGCTCCACTATTGCCCTGAGGGAGTTGGCTGTTTTCCATTCTCTTTGTGCTGACTGGAGTAGGGTTTAGGATTGAGCCCACTTTCAGCACTATGATGTCCTCTAGCCCTGGTGGGAGCAAGTCTTAACAACCTCATTCACTGGAACTACTAGTGTTTAGTTTTGAGCTCCTCAATGTGTGCTCGAGGCCTCACAAAAGTTAAGAGAGAACCATTCCCTGCCCTGAAGAGCTTACAATCTAAATATAAAACAAGACAAACCAAGTGAGAAGAAACAACAGTGGCAGGGTGGAGTACATGAGGGAGGGAGTGCAAGGGTTACAAGTATCATGTTATTCAGTTAGTTACACATGGCATGCGCACACCTTAAAATTACCATTAATTTGTGGGAGCTTTTAAGGGCGTAAAGCTCAGGTAAGGGAAGAGGGATCTGTGGAAGTAGGAAGGGAAAGGGAAGACAGGGAGATGTGGTGAAGATAAAGGCATAGTGACAAGTGGAGGGATAAATTCTGGAGGATGAGGAAAAGTGGCATGATGAAGCAAAGCAGATGGAGGGAGGAGTCAGAAAAAGTCATTGGCTATTGCTAATGAAAACTGAAGTCTTGAGAAGTTTGATATTCTGTTTATGCTAAAAAAATGCAGGCTCTGACATCACTTTTTCTGTCATGTGGCTTCTGACACCACAAACAATGAAGTAGCTATTGGGGAAGGGATGTTACCACTCTGTCCCAGCAGCCCCATGCAGAGATGTGAAGAGCATCCGTCCACCACCAAGATGATACAGAGTCAGGCCACAACTGATGGCAGACTGTTCTTGAGCTCCACAGGGGCAGGATGGGGTGCTCAAGAAGCCCCAATGATAAAGATGTAAGTGAAACCGCCCGTGACCACAACATATCCTGTTGTAATGAAGATGAATCTTTCGGTTCACATGGCTGTTGTGAGGAGAACGCAAGCACTGGCATCACTGGGGAAGGAGACACAGTCTGTGATATCACTGTTAGTGCTCTCCCCACTGCTGCCAGAGTTCCACCATTAGAAGAAAATCCTGTAAAGGAGGCTGCCAATGGTGGGGAGGCACATGCTGTCTTTGGTGGTGTATTGCTGGGACCTGGTGCCCTGGGGTCTGCTGAGTGGGGGGAGGGGAAGCAGAGAGTGAGCAGGCTATTATTATTTTTGTTTTTGTATTATAAAAACTTAATTTGAGGTTGGGGGAATGTTTTTATTTATTGTGAGGGGCAGTAGGACTTGAAGTGGGGAAGAGAATGGATGGGGAGTGTTTTCAGGAGTAGGAGAGGAGTACGTAAAAGGAGCAGAAATCTGAGGATGAGAGAGGTAGGAAGAGGGAAGGAGAGGGAGAAAGCCAATAAGCATAATGAGCAGGGAGAGTGAGTTTGGGGGGGCTAAATGGGTCAATGGTTAGAGAGAGGTGGGAGGAAAATGAACCAAACAACTCATTGCAATAGGGCAAAGGAAGGGAAGGGTACAGCTACAGGTTTCAGAAATGAATGAGCATGATGGCAGCAGGAAGCTGTGAAGGTGCCTTTGGTTCTGAAGGGGAGGGAGGAGAGTACTGGAAGGCTCTGACTAAACCCCAGTGACCTTTGTTCCGGCTGGTACTGTCTGCTTTCGGAAAAAGCTCTGTGTGTCTAGAACTTTTCAATAACTGCTCCTCACAGACTCCACCTGGCTCACCTTATGTAGAAAACAAATGCACAAAGATGTGAACACAGTCAAAGTGAATTTGTTTCACAACTAAAACGAATTCTCAGGCATCACAGAAACTTGGTGGAACGATGATAATGGGACAAAGTCACACTAGGGTACAAAATATATAGGAATGACAAAGTAGGTGGTGCTGATGGGGGAGTGGCACTATATATGAAAGAAAGAATAGTCAAATATAGTAAAAAAAATCTTAAATGAATCAAAAAGTACCTGATAGAAATTCCATGCTTGAATAATAAGAGTATAGCAATAGGTATATACTACCAGGATAGTGACAGTGATTGTGAAATGCTCAGGAAAATTAGAACGACTACAAAATCAGAAAACTTAATAATAGTGGGAGATTTCTACTATCCCCATAATGACTGGGAACATGTCACCTCAGGAAGGATGCACAGATGAAATTTCTAGACATGACAGATGACATGTCTTGTAGCAGCTGTTCCTGGAGCCTACAAGGGGAGAAGCAATTCTTGATTTAGTCCTAAGTAGTGCATAGGATCTGGTAAAAGAGGTGAATATAGCTGAACTGCCTGGAAATAGTAGCCATAATGTAATTTAATTTAGCATTCATGAAGAGGAGGGGGGTACCAAAAATCGCCATTACAGTATCATTTAACTTCAAAAAGGGAAACTACACAAAAATGAGGAAGCTAGTAAAACAGAAATGAAAAGGAACAGCTACAAGAGTAAAATACCTGCTAGCTGCATGGAATTTTTTTTAAAACACTGTAATAGCTGCTCAAACTAAATGTTAGAGACAAAAAGACATCTCTGAAAAGTTGGAAGTCAAATCCTACTGAGGAGAACGGAAAGGAGCACAAATGCTTGCAGTTTTGTGAAGGCTAGTACTATAACAGGGTTTGAAAGAGAACTAGATAAATTCATGGAGGTTAAGTCCATTAAGGGCTATTAGCCAGGATGGGTAAGGAATGGTGTCCCTAGCGTCTGTTTATCAGAGGGTGGAGATGGATGGCAGGAGAGAGAGATCACTTGACCATTACCTGTTAGGTTCACTCCCTCTGGGGCACCTGGATTTGGCCACTGTTGGTAGACAGAATAATGGGCTGGATGGACCTTTGGTCTGACCCAGTAAGGCCATTCTTATAGGGTGACCAGACGTCCCGATTTTATTGGGACTGTCCCTATATTTGCTTGTTTGTCCCACGTCCTGACTAATGTTTGGTTGGGACACTGGATAAACAAGCAATTTTGCCCTCCGCTTCGGTGCACAGGGGGAGCCCAGAGGGGCTCTTGCCCCACCCACCAGCAGCCCCGTTCCCTCTTTCCCCCTTTGGATCCCTCCCCAAACCCCTGCCCTGGAACCGCCCACAGCCCCACCCCTCACTGCCCCATTGGATACCTCCCCAACTCCCCACCCTGGCCCAGCCTGTTCCCCAAGCATGCGGCATTCCTCCTCCCTCCCAGGTTTGCACACGGGCCATGGCCAGGGATGGGAGTGCAGCATGGAGGCTGCTTTAGTCCTGCAGCCTGTGGGGCAGCATGATGAGGCCGGGGGTAGTGCGGAGCGGTCAGGGCCTGGGCAGGCGGGGAGCAGAGACACGCGAGGGGTGGACATGCTCCTGCTGAGAGGGGCCGAGTCTGGCTTCCTGATTCGTCCCCTGCCTGGGGGGGTCCCCGAGCTCCCCATGGCCGGAGTGGGCCTGCCCGGGGCAAGTGTCCTGGGCGGGGCGGAGTGGAGCAGCCTCTGCTGTGGGGCCGGTGTGACGAAGCCTGGGAGCGACTGAGCTGGGAGCTGCAGAAGGGGCCTGGAGTGCGGCTTGGCTGCATAACTTGGAACCAAGACTGGGCCCGGAAGGGAGGGGATGGGGGATCTGGGAGTGTGTAGGGGGTCGGAGCCAAGAATTGGGTGGAGACGGGGTTGTGCCATTGCCGCCTGGCGGCAGGGAGTGCTCCTGCTTTTTTTTTTTTTTTTGCTCCCCCCGCATCCCGATATTTCATGTTTGTCATCTGGTCACCCTACTTTCTTATGTTCTTAAGTCAAGTGTCAAAGTATAATTGGGCAGACCAATAAAGAATTGGAAAAGAAACTAAAAAAAGACACAAAAAATAAGAGCAATTTTTTAAAAAAATACATCAGAAGCAGGAAGCCTGCCAAACAATCAGTAGGGGCCACAGGACGATGAGGTGCTAAAGAAAAACTTAAGAAGAAGCTAAATGAATTCTTTGAATTGGTCTTCACTGCAGAGGATGTGAGGAAGATTCACACACCTGAGCCATTCATTTTAGATGTCAATAGAGAAGGTCTTGCAACCAAATGATAAATTAAACAGTAAAATATCACCAGGACCAGATGGTATTCACCCAAGAGTTCTGAGGGAACTCAGATATCACATTGCAGAATTACTAACTGTGGTATGTAACCTATCACTTAAATCAAATTCTGTATCAGAAAGATAGTTAATGTAATGCTGACTGATTGATCCAGAAGCAATCCTGGCAGTTAGTGGCTGATAAACCTAACTTCAGCAGCAGGCAAATTGGTGAAGGAACTTAAATATGAAAAGGCAGAACTATTAACTGCTGTTGTTTAACTCAGCCTCTGTACCAGATGATTGGAGGATAGCTAATACAATGCTGATTTTTTTTAAAAAAAAGAAAAGCTTCAGAGGCAATCCTGGGAATTACAGGCCAGTACCCTAACTTCAGTTCTAAGTAAATTCATTGAAACTATAGTAAAGAACAGAATTATCAGACTCATAGATGAACACATTATGTTGGGGAAGAGTCAGTGTGGCTTTTGTAAAGGGAAATCATGCCTCATCAATCTATTAGAATGCTTTGAGAGAGTCAACAAAGATGTGGATAAGGGTGATCCAGTGGATATAGTGTACTGGGACTATCAGAAAGCCTTTGACAAGATCCCTCACCAAAGGCTCCTCACCAAAGTCATGGGATAAAAGAGAATTTCTTCTCATGGATCAGTAACAGGTTAAAAGATAGGAAACAACAGATAGGAATAAATGATACTTTTTCACAGTGGAGAGGTAAATAGTATGGGCCCCAAGGATCTGTACAGGGACCTGTGCCGTTCAACATATTCATAAATGGTCTGGAAAAGGTGAGATGGCAATCTTTGCTGATCATACAAAATTACTCAAGCTATTAAATCCAAAGCTGATTGTGAAGAGTTACCTCATAAAACTTGGTGAATGGGCAACAAAATCGCTGATGAAATCCAATGTCGCTAAGTGCAAAGTAATGCACATTAGAAACATAATCCCAACCATAGACACAAAATGATGGAGTCTAAGTTAGCTGTTATCACTCAAGAAAGAGATCTTGAGTCATAGTTCTCTGAAAAAATGTACTCAGTGTGAAGAGGCAGTCAAAAAATTGAACGGAATGTTAGGCAACTTTAGGAAAGGGATAAATAATAAGACAGAAACTATCATAGAGCCACTATATAAATCCATGGTAAGCCCACACCTTGAATGCTGTGTGCAGATTGAGTTGCCTCATCTCAAAAAACATATATTAGAATTGGAAAAAACTACAGAGAAGGGCAGGGCTGGCGTAACCCATTAGGCGACCTAGGCGGTTGCCTAGAGCACTAACATTTGGGAGGCAGCGACTGCGGCGGGCAGATCTTCGGCTGCCCCAGTCATTGTCGGTATTTCAGGGGCGGGAGCTTCTACTGTCTCTGTCGGGGGTGTCATTTTGGGGGCAGGACCTTCCGTCACCTAGGGCACCAAAAAAACTAGCGGCGCTCCTAGATAAGGGAAACAAAAATGATTAAAGGTATGGAACAGCTTCCATACGAGAAGAGATTAAAAAGACTGGAACTGTTAAATCATGAAAGTGCGGAGAAAGTGAGTAAGAAAGTGAAATTTACCCCTTTCACATGACACAAGAGCCAGAAGTCACTCAATGAAATTAATAGGCAACAGGCTTAAAACAAAAATAAGTATGTACTTCAAAAAATGTACAGTCATCCAATGGAACTCTTTGCCAGAGGGTGATGTGAAGGTCAAAATTATCACTGGGTTCAAAAAAGAATTACATAAATTCACAGAGAATAAGTCCATCAGTGAATACGAGCTAAGACGATCCGGACCTCAACTCCATGTTCTGGGTGTCCCTGAAACTCCATCTACAAGAAGCTGGGAATGGATTACAGGGAATGGGTCACCTGATAATTGCCCTTTACTGTCCCTTCTCTCTGAATCATGTGGCACTGGCCACGGTTGGAAGACAGGACATGGGGCTAGATGGACCATTGATCTGACCCGCTATGGCCATTCTGATGCTCTTAGAAAGGTATTTTTTTCAGTATTCACTTATTATTTTTATTATTACATCCTTCTCACACCAATGTAGGCACACAGGGTGGAAACTAATCTCTTCCAACCCTCTCTGTTATTAGCTGATGCTGCTTCCATCTCCTCTGTGGTGTTGAGATCAAGTGTTCTGGCCTCCTTGCTAATAGTTCTTCTTAAAGTTTCTCTTCGGTGCCCTCGTTTCTTCACACAAGTTGGTTTCCACTTGACAACTTCATATAAGAGTCTGTGCACTGGCATACATGCCCCAAATATGTCCAATGCTTCCTTCTAATTCTAGTGAAAATGGGTTGCTGGTTGGTAATTTCTCAAATCTCTATGATGATTATAAAGTCTCCCCGTTCAATGTCCAGAATCTTTCATAAACACTAATTTTCGAAAGCATCTAGTTTTCTATGTAACATTTTAAAAGCGCTCCATATCTCATAGTCTTGTGTTAGCACTGAGATTATGTTTGAGTTGAAAATTCTCTTTTGTATCGGTACTGGAAATCTTTGATATCCATATGTATTCATTTACCCCGCTCTAAACGCTTACCTCGAAGTAGTCAAACTGATGAGTCCGAAGCAGGCTACGGTTACTAAATCAACTCAGAACACTGTTCATTATGAGAGGACACGATGCTATCACCACCCTATTTGTTATGGAGAAATGGCTCTCTACCTGCAATGAAAGTGCTTATTGATGGGAACAGAAGATATGTCTCACTTCATTCCTTATTTTTAAAATTATTTTTCAGTTGAACTGTTATTGGCCTTTTCTAGCCATGGTGGTATTTATCTTCCAGTCCTTTGTCAATGTAACAATATGGAAATAGAGATTTTTGCTCATTTTTCAATTTTAGCTGTGGTACGCAATAGCCATTTTTATATCAACAGTATCCCTCTAGCTTTCTTTTCATCGTAAGTCTTAACTGTTTTTCTTACTGGCTTTCTTACAGAGCTTTACTCATCTATAATGAAAATGGGACAGGCTACAATACTTTTGTCAGCTTCTGGCCAAGTTAGAACTGAATAATCATTGGTGAAAAGATGCAGTGCTGCAGGGAAATTAAGAATCTCCCCAACATTTTTATTTTCGCTGAAGGCAATAACTTATACCTATACAACCCTCCCCCCCCCTAAAAATGAGGAGTACTTGTGGCACCTTAAAGACCAACACATTTATTTGAGCATAAGCTTTCATGTGCTAAAACCCACTTCATCGGACGCATGCAGTAGAAAATACAGCAGGAAGATATAAATACACAGAGGACATGAAAAAATGGGTGTTGCCATACCAGCTATAACGAGAGTAATCAGTTAGGTGGGATATTATCAGCAGGAGAAAAAAAAAACTTTTGTAGTGGTAATCAGGGTGGCCCATTTCCAACAGCTGACAAGAAGACCTGAGTAACAGTAGGGGAAAAATTATCATGGAGAATTAGGTTTTACTTTTGTAATGACCCATCCACTCCCAGTCTTTATTCAAGCCTAATTTAATGGTGTCCAGTTTGCAAATTAATTCCAATTCTGCAGTTTCTTGTTGGAGTCTGTTTTGAAGTTTTTTTGTTGGTACCACCAGTACTTCTCATTCTTTTTGCTGATACAGACTAACATGGCTACCTCTCTGAAACCTTATACCTATACACTGCATGCCGAGAATGATACTGAACTTTCTATGTTTTTATGTGTGATTGCAGACATGTACGTCTGTGTTGCGAGGTGAACCAACACATATAAACATAGTGCTGAGAAGCATACAATATACATGTATTTGGAAACAGAATATATAATAGTATGGCATTCTGTTTTCACTGGCAAGAATTTAGGATGATCACATTGACCCAAATAGAGGAGCCATAAATTAGTGCATTCTAGGATGACCTGCTGTGATCTCACCTAGATCAGTGGTTCTCAACTTATTTATCATTTTGGGCTGCATATGTGGCCCACAATATGTTACCTGGGCCACAGGGGCCAGCTGGCAGGGTAATGGCAGCCCAGATCCCAACCCTGTGGGGACAGCAGGCTGCCAGCGATGGATCCCTGCCATGCTGCCCTGGACCCCTGCTGTGCTGGGCCAAATGGCTGCCCCAGAGCTAGTGGGGCTGGGCGGAAGCCCCAGATCCCCAACCCCACGAGACTGGCTGAGAGCCCCAAACCCTGTGGGGCCAGCTGGAAGCCCCAGACCCTCACCATGTGAGGCAGCAGCCCTGACCAGACTCAGACCCAGACCCAGACCCAGACCCTGCCCTGCCATGCCATGCCATGCAGAGCAGGGGGACAGCCCAGACCCCACCATGCAGGCTGGTCTTTTGCACACAGCTGTGTGCTAATTGGGCTGCATGTGGTCCATGGGATGAGCACTGCTGACCTAGATAGATAAAGGGTTCTGTTACCACCTGCGCTTTTACTTTGGGGTGCTTTGGTGTCATGCAGCTGTGGTTAAGATTCCTGATAGCAGTAGCCAGTCCACACGCATAAGGTCTTACTCTGGCTCTCACCAGCCTAGTTACTCCTTGTAAGATGACACAAACAGCCCTTCCAGTCTTGAGTCTCCCCAGTCTGTCTTCCCTGCATTTTTAATGACCAGAAACTCAGACCATTCCCCTGTGGTGCATCATCCCTAAAGGTGTAAAACTACCTTCCCAGTTACCAGCTCACTTTGGCATTGTGAAGGGGTGTTTACTCCACATGTGCCCTGGAAAGGTTAATGCAGACTAGAAGGGAGCTAATTAACCTGACAGACCACAGCTGAGGGGAAGCAGGTGGCTAAGTAATCCTCTGACAGCGTGAGGGAGTCCAGCTGAGGAGGAAGTAGCTGACTGTGGCCAGGGCCGGTGCAAGGAAGTTTCACGCCCTAGGCGAAACTTCCACCTTGCCCCCCCCCCAGCCTGCAGAGCAGCTCCTCGCTCTGAAGTGTGCCCCCCGCCGCTGTGAAGCTCCCCACCCCCTGGCCGGGAGCCCTGTGGTACCCCCACCCCAGCTCACCTTGCTCCACATCTCCCCGAGCGCTGTCCGCTCAATTTCCTCCAGCTGCGGTGCCAAAAAGCTGATTGCACCGCAAGCCTGGCAGTGGGAGAAGTGAAGCAGCAACGCGCAGTGGAACCCCCAGGCTGCCGGTGGCACAGCTGACCCAGGCATGGTGGCAGTTTGTAGAATTTTGGTGTGCCCAGACTGCCCCCCAAACTCCACTCCCATTTCCTAAAGCTCTGGGAGGGGTTTGGAGGGGAGCTCTGGGGCAGTCCTAGCTGGGGATAGGGTGCAGGAGGTGCAGGCTTGGATGGAGTTTGGTGCGGTGCAGCTCTGGCTGGGGCAGGAGTGGGTGTGCAGGAGAAGGGAGAGGGTGCAGGCTTTGGATGAGTTGGGTGCAGGCTGGGGTGGGTGTAGGAAAGGGTAGGGTGCAGGCTCTGGGTGGAGTGTTGGAGGGAAGGAGTGTGGTGAAA
The DNA here is from genome assembly GCF_003597395.2 of Chelonoidis abingdonii. Taxonomy (NCBI): domain Eukaryota; kingdom Metazoa; phylum Chordata; order Testudines; family Testudinidae; genus Chelonoidis; species Chelonoidis abingdonii. The sequence goes on from NC_133771.1 coordinate 66,914,380, forward strand.
GGGAGGTGGTGCACGCCTGGGAGGATTGGGGATAGGAGGAGTGCAGGGGGATTAGGGTTGGGCTGAGGATGAGGATCATGATGCAGGAGGGGTCAGGCTGGGAAGAGCATTAAGGGCAGGAGGATGAGGGTTGGGGCTGAGGCTGAGGTTCATGATGCGGGGGCTGAAAGCTGGAAGAGATTAGGGGCAGGGGATGAGGATTGGGTTGAAGATGAGGATTCATGATGTGGGGGGCTCAGGGCTGAGGCAGAGGATTAGGTATGGGGGCTGAGGGGTTGGGGTGTTGGAGAGACCAGGGCAAGGGCGGAAGCACAGGTAAGGACAGCCTGCCCTGCCAGTAGTAGATGGGGGTCACTAGGACCCTGGGACAGCAGACAGCAGTTCTGCCTGGAGCGGCTTTACTCCAGCAATGGAAGCAGGCGGGGGAGAGACGCTGCGCTGTTTTCTGTGAGGCACGGAGGTGGCGGGGCGGGAGGTGGGAGACCCGCAGGGGGCCAGGGCCCGATCCAGGCAGGGCCGGGGGAGAGACCCAGCTCCAAATATTGCTGGAGCAGGGCCCCCAGCCCTGAATATTGCTGTTGCTGGAGCACTGCAAACACATAGAACCTGCCCTTATAAACCCTGGGCTGCTGGCTGCCGCAGCGGCACACTGACCCAGGGGACACCCTGGGCTGCCCGCTGCTGATGCTGCCGCCCCCAAATCTTGGCGCCCTAGGCAACTGCCTAGTCCGCCTAAATGGTTGCACCGGCCCTGACTGTGGCTATAAAGGAAACTGGAATCAAGGGGGTAAGGGTGCTGGGAAAGTCTGCAGTTCTCCCCAGTGAGACAGGTGGTGTGTTTGGGCTGCAGAGACACATAGCTTCAGATACTCTCTGGGAGGCAGGAGTTAGGAAGCTGGCAACCCCAGGAGGAAGGAGTGCTAGATGGTAAGGAAAAGGCTCAGGGAGAGATAGTAAGCTTGAGGACGGAACAGACCTTGCCAACTAGAGGATCCCTGGGTTCACCTGCCAGCCGCTAAGGGGATGGCACCATAGGGCAGTGAATGGAAGAGCCTAAGTTTTCTGGAGAGAGACTTTGATATCCTGGAAGGAGAAAATGTATATACTGTAATCAGCTGGCCCGAGGACTGTGTCATGAGGAGGCAACAGCAGCTTGTGGAGAGAAAGTGTGCAGCTGTGGGAAGGGGTGTTGACCTTGTGCTACTTCTCCCTCAGAATGGCCTGGAGGAGGTGCCATTCTAGTGGTGAGTAGAGCACCTTGTCACAGGCATATGCACTCCATACACTTTGCCCATCAGATCTGCCTGGGATAAAAATAATTTTTTCCAGTAAACACTGTTTTATTAGAAAACCCCACAGATTCAAAGATTAAATAGGAAAGCAAAGATACAAATTACATGGAAAATAAACATAACCTTTGGCTTTATACTTTCATATTAAAAAAAACAAAACCCTTTCTAATACAAATTATCTAGTGTCTTTAAACATTTTACCAGTGCACCTCTTAACTGTGTGTGCGCGGCTGGGGGAGTGGGGGAATCCAGCCTTCACAGACTACTTCCTACCTAGAGGCTATCCCTCACTTGAAATGGAGGTTTGTCATCTAGAAAGTATCTTTGTTCTCAGAGCATGTTGATTCATGATTATTCTGATTGGGGAAATTCCCTCTTGACAAGATAGCTGGCGATTTCTCAACATCGTCTCATTAATTATAATGGTCCATAATTCCCTTTTCTCATGCTGTACAGTGGATTGTTATTTGAAGCCAGTTTTGTGTAAACACCTAAACTGGGAGGTGCTGTTTCCTGCTTAACTGTTCACCACCCTCCTCTTTGTGAGGTGGGGTTGAAGTTTGAGTCCTGATTTCTATATACATAAATTCATAACCATGGTCTTTATACATATCTTGCAATGACTATAAAGCTCAGAACCTTAAGAGCTTTCATAAAAGACCTTACTCAATATACTTTTATAGTACAACAATACTATATGCAATCAGTTGGTTTTACTGCTAATTTTTGAGGGTTAAACCTTCTGTTCCCTGGGGAGTCCTGATTGTATCACTGCATTAAAAGCTAGTAAGAACTGTATATGAAACCACATCATTATGTATTTTGTTGAGGCTATAAAAGTCGTATGTGGTATGACATCCATCACTTTAAATGTTATATTTCCTGAGCCATGGAATAAACTGCAAAATGGGTGAAATGACTCTATTTAGCACTTGTAGACTTTTTACTAGCCCTGTGTCCATCCTGGTGATTAGAAAAGGGAATCCTAGCTCTCTCTGTCTCCTCAGGAAGTCATACCCCAGCTTCTTTCAGCTAACTCTTCTGCCTGATACTGAGATAGTATTAAAAATTCAGCGATTTTACTGAAAGCAACACCATGTAATTCTATTTTTTCTTCCCTACTGCTTGCTTGCTACTGCTAGCAGTTTTATGGTCCTCTATGAAAATAGCAGATAGCACTGTGGGGTGTGATTTGATGTGGTTGATTTATTACCTTAATATGTATGAGAAAATTCTACAGCTTAGTCCACACAGAATGAGATGTACTCTTTCTTTACATTTAATTAATTCTAGTTCAGGTGTTTCTCGGTGAGTACAAACAGTGTGATGTTGAGAAATTCAAAGCATAAAAACAAAAAAGAAAAATCATTCACTTGCTCCTCCAAACTATGATTAGTTCAACGATTTGTTTAAGACTAGAAATAGATTCTACCAAGAACAAAGCGTCAGTGACTCAATCAGGTTAGCAGTATGGGACAGGGTCAAAATCACAAGAAAAAAAGAATGAACTTTGGACTTCTTCCGCAGGAGATTAAATATTTAATTTAAAATTCCAGCATATGCTTGTTCTGCATGAAAGCCCATTGCAAACAGTGCCAGTTACCACTAATTGATTTAAACCTAACAGCTCAGTAGGAAGCCACAGATGTTAATTGTTCACTGATGCACTAAAACTTCCTAAATTTCTCACAAAAGGCTCAGAGTAAATGCAAGAAGCTCTTCGAAGCCTGGAGATTATATAAAGCTGTTCCACTTCGAGTTGTTGCATGGAAATCATTGGTACTAAGCTTCTAAATCTGTTAAAGAAGAGGAACTTCATATTCCTTGGGACCTTCACCCTGGCCATTAAGCTGAAATGAATATGTAATATTCACTTAGAACAAAGAGGAGAAAAACCTCTCTCTCTCATACCCATCAAAAAATACCAAAAATCATTATAGTCTTTTAGAAAGTAAAGCTTCCCTCTTGTGGATAGATAGCAGTGTCTCAGAAAGCCAGGAAAAGATGCTTCCTAAGTGCTTGAAAATAGACTCTGCAGATAATGTATAATGTTTGAAGTGAATGACAAAGCATTTTAAGAAAATTCTCTAGAAGTCTTATGCAAGTCAAAAAGAATAAAAATGTTAGGCTCTGATCTTCACCTAGACTTGGTCTGCATTTAGAATTTAGATAGATATAGCCAAGTGGCTCCAGGGTGTGAAAAATCCACATGCCAGAATGAAATAGCTTTGTCGAGTTAATCCCCAGTTTTGCCGCAGCTAGATTGGTGGAAGAACACATCCATTAAGCTAGCTATCATTTCCTGGGGAGGTGGTGCTCCTACACTGATGGGAAAAGCCCCCTCCATTGACATAGACTGCATCTATACTACAGGGTAATGCTGGCATAGCACCCATAGCGTAGATGTGGCCTTACACACGTGCTCAACTCAAGCAAGAAAGCAGTTCCATTGGCTTTTGTGGGACACTGCTCACATGCTTCAAATTGTGTGTGTGTATAAGCAAGGGCAGGGCTGTAATTAGCATTAATTGTCTTTTAATGAACATTGAGACATTTAGTCTCCTGGAAATGTTTGTGAAATAGATAGCCACAGTGCAACAACAAACGCTATGAGCCAAGTCCTGAAAGAGCCATTAAGTTATAAACTCCTTTATCCCTTTTGTGGGAGTTGTGATGCCATTTGCTATCAGAAGGATATTTCAGGAATTTAATAAATAACTTTGTTAAAATACAGAACTAGCAGCCGTATACGCCTCCCGTCTTTGTTGGAATCTTACTATAAAGTCTAGTGCAGTGGTTCTCTCTCTGTTTTTTTTTGTTTTTTTTTACAGACCACTTGAAAATTGCTGAGCGTCTCGGTGAACCACTTAATGTCTTTCCAAATGTTGTTTGTACCTTTAGCAAACTATTGTAAAGCACTTTGGATACAAGCACTACGTAAAAAAACCTTAATAATTGGTTTTTGTTCTACAAATAAAAGCACACAACTCATATTTTAATATCAGTAGTCTGACCTTTCTAGTGTGATGGATGTGCCCTCTCTCCCCTGCCATGGCAGTCCCCAAGCTGGGAAGGAGGGTGTGGGGGTCTCACCTCTCTTCCCCACCATGACAGTCCCTGATCTGGGGCTGGGAAGGAGGGCCATCTCTCCCTGGCAGCCTCAGCCCTGTAGCTGGGGAAAGTCACCTCTTTGGCCGCCGAAGCCCTGCACATCCCAAATTCCCCCCACTCCCTCTTTTCACTCCACTTCCCCCTCCCACCTACCCTCTATTCCCACCTAAGGCCACCACCTCACCTTACACGTGTGTTTTCTCCAGGGTCCAGGCACCTAATTAGTGAACTACGCTTGCATGACTCCATAATAAGGTGGGTGGCCCTTTGTTCTCTTGTGTGTGGCTGCTCAGGCATGCACCTTAAAGGGAGCTATCCGCAGATTACCTGAATGGAGCTCGTGGACCACTGGTCCACGGACCACAGTTTGAGGACCTCTGGTCTAGTGTATAGGAATTGAATAGTATCCCTTTAAATAATTTGGGGGCCCTCTAGTGGGCTATATTCTATATTGCAGAAGCAACCAGAGCCCTGTGAGAACAGCAGTATATATATTAAGCTAGGCCTATATGTTTGTATATAGTTAGTAAACACTGTTATTTGGAACCCAGCTGCCTCTGTGTTTTCCTCATATTCTTAATGTTGTACAGAGTGATGTCACAACGTAAAGTAGCTCCCGTAAAACCTTTGCAGTTCATTTTTAACTAGAGGTTTCCATTTTCTCCAGTGAAATAATACTAAAGCAACCATACACCTGTTCTTTTAGAGTGACAGGTAGAAAGGTGCTCTCCCTCAGGAAAAATAAAATGGATTTATATAAAGTTTTGGTACAGCTCACAGTACAGATGCAACTGTTTCTGTTACCAGCTTGAGACACACTTCTGATAAAGTAATAGGCACTCTGTTTGCATATCAGGCTTTCTGCCTCATAACTGTGGCTGAACCATGTTTATGCATTTAGACTTATCACATAGACTGTGAGCCTGATTGATTCTTGACAGAGTGCTGGACTGGGACTCAGGAGACCTGGGTTCTATTCCTGACTCTGTCATTGACCTACTGGGTGACCTTTGGCTCTGTGCCTCAGAGTCCTCATCTGTAAAATGGGGCTAATGATACTGATTTCCCTTGTCAAGTGCTATCAATAAGTGCTATAATAGCGAGGTATTTTTAATGTGGTAGTGCCTAGGAGTTCCAGTCATGGGCCATGGTACTACTATACTAGGAACCATACAAACATAGAACAAAAGCATGGTTCCTACCACAAACAGATTACAATGTAACTAGTTAAATAATGGTGAATCTCACTGCGCTCCCCCCCACAGCCCTGGGAGGAGCTTGATGCCTCCCCTCTCCTCCCTCCACTCTGCCCTAGCAGGAGCTCAATCTTCCCTGCCTCTGTGGCTCTGGGGCTGGAGAAGTTCTGTGCCTCCGGTGATTATTGTGGGGGAAGGGGGTACCCCTGCTTGCCTTCCCTGCACATGTCCCTGAGTTAGACAAATTGAACTTTGAAATAAGCTGCAATTTCCTTGTGTGTGTGAGTGTGGTTGGGAGGAGAGAGATAATTAAATATCTGAATGGTTTACCAGGAAAAGTGGTGGACTCACCATCCCTTGGAGTCTTTAAAAACAAGATTAGATATCATTCCATAAAGCATGCTTAATCTAGCCCTGGGAGAAATTCTGCAGTGAGTGGGGGTGGGAGGGGCAGGTTGCATGGTCACGTTGGTCTCCCTTCTGGCCTTGGAAACTGAATCTCCCTGTTCATGCCCTCCTTTCATGGGGCATGGGGAGAACAGGAAGTTCTGTATTGCTCTCAACACCTGCAACTGTGCACTAAAACAATGTCTATAATCAAGTCTCATATTTCAGGACTTCTGCTGGGTTTAGGATGGACACATCCCAAGCACAATTGGTCAGATATATTGTGGGGAGGGGGAGGATTTTCCACCTTCCTCTGAAGCATCAGAGATTAGCCACAGCTAGAGACAGGCAGTGGACTGGGTGCTGAGGGTGAACTAATGTTCTGAGTTGGCACAGTGAATCCTCTTCCTTAGATGCCTGGCCTCAGACTGAGCTCTAGATGTGGGGTCAGGAAGGAAGTTTCCACCCCATTCAGACTGGCAGGGACCTTGTGGGCTTTTGCCTTCCTCTGCAGCATGAAATGCAGCTCCACCTGCTAGGGTCGTCTGGGCATATTTGTCCTAATCTATCCCCTGCCATGGCAGCGGCCTCTGGCCTCTCTGCCTGTGGTACACAACAGTTTAGTCTTCTGATCACTGAAATGCTTTAGTCTAACTGAAATCACTGGGCTCAGTATAAGGGTATCTGGGTGAAATATAATGGCCTGTGATATATGCAGGACATTAGACTAGAGATGATCTCATGGCTCCTTCTGGCCTTAAACTCTGATGTATGAGAAGTGCATTCTGGGATCAGATGGGCAGAGAGCTAGGAGGAAAGAAGACCTGACAAACCATTGACACAAGCATGGTTAACTGATCCCCTCCATCGTGCAATCCTCCTCAAACACCCTCCCCTTTCTCCACACACACACACACACACACACACACCCTCTCTTTCTCCTCTAACAAGGCAATTATAGAAGACAATTATGTAGCAGCCTAAACTCTGTGCTGGGATGAAACGTTGTCTACCAGTATTAAATGTGTATGGATCCAAACTATGCCAGTAACTGGTTACAAATTCAGTTAAATGCTGCAGTGAGGGTTTCTGTTGCAATAAGAAATAACTGTTCAGTAGCCTAGATGTCAGCAGATATTAGCCATCAGTATGCTGAATTGAATGTAGTGCTTCTGATGTGCCAGCTTTGGATGAAACAAATCTGTTCCTTTCATTAAAGGCTTCTGGTTCAAACTGAGATCAAACAGCAGTTCTCTATCCCATGGCCTTTCTTCAACCCCATGGAAAAACCTAATACTAACTACTTTAAGAATCTCATTGAACTCCTCTGCATGTGCACTAATGTAAGTCATAGATTCATAGACTCTAGGACTGGAAGGGACCTCGAGAAGTCATCGAGTCCAGTCCCCTGCCCTCATGGCAGGACCAAATACTGTCTAGACCATCCCTGATAGACATTTATCTAACCTACTCTTAAATATCTCCAGAGGTGGAGATTCCACAACCTCCCTAGGCAATTTATTCCAGTGTTTAACTACCCTGACACTTTTTCCTAATGTCCAACCTAAATCTCTCTTGCTGCAGTTTAAGCCCATTGCTTCTTGTTCTGTCATTAGAGGCTAAGGTGAAGAAGTTTTCTCCCTCCGCCTGATGACACCCTTTTAGATACCTGGAAACTGCTGTCATGTCCCCTCTCAGTCTTCTCTTTTCCAAACTAAAAAAACCCAATTCTTTCAGCCTTCCTTCACAGGTCATGTTCTCAAGACCTTTAATCATTCTTGTTGCTCTTCTTTGGACCGTCTGATCTGTAAATTTACATTATTGTGGGCCTGGCTTTGCATTACTGACCATCCTTATGGAGGGTAATTCTGAGCAGTCAAACTACGAAATGATCTAACATGATAAATTAATGTCAGTGGTGCTATACAGGGGAGAGCCCTTTACTCTGAACAGGAGGAAGTGCTTTATGATCTTGTGAAAAAAATTACCATCACTGTGGTGGATTTGTTAATCCTCTACACTGCAGAGCACATGACACCTCTGATAATGAATACTTATGCAGAAAGTAGCCATTGTGGGAAACCTGTAATCTCCCTGCCTGTGCTAGCATGGGGGTCCCTATACTGTGAGAACTGAGTAAAAGGGGGCAGGGGTCTGTAAAATGCTAAAGGTGTGTTACTGCTTGTAACCTAACAGTTGGCCCACAGGGTTGGGCCTATGTTGTCTAGAGATGAGCAGGGTTCCAGGTGGACTTGCATAACCTGCACATGGGGGGTAAAGGGGGAAAGAGTTCTGAGTCTGACTGAGCTGTGTCCATAAACACAGAAAACTAGTAGGATGTGGCTTGTGAGTTAGTTTTAGGGGTATCTTTCCAGTTGAAGTGTTCTGAATGGAACATGCTCTTTACTAGGGTAGAAAATAATCCTGAATGTATATGCAATGTATGTCCAGTTCTACGTATCTGCATGAGATCGTGGTTTGGAGGAAAATGGCTGAAGATCAATAAAAATAAGAGGTGACATTGGTTATCTGATGGAAACAAGCCATGGAAATGGCAGGTGTTAATACCTTAACTGAAGGGACTGGTATATGTTAGTAAAGTTTTCCTTTGGGAACCTTGTGGGGCCATAGTTGCAGTGGCAAAAGGTCCCTTTTCCCCTCACAGCAGCGCTCTCTGCCTGTGTTACGTTCAGAGTGGAATACTTCAGCGTGCTCTGTTGGGGGCTATACTTCAGAACTATTCAGGAACTCCAATTAGTCCAGAATGCAACAGTTTCCTTGCTCACAAGAGAATCTCATTGAACATGTGGGACCTGTGATTAATTGACGGCAGTGCCTTTGAATTAATTTCTGAAACCAATTCAGGTGTGGGTTTAAACCTATAGAGCCCATTTGTCATTAGGGTTCTGTCTGAGATACAGTACTACCTTTTCCCTCATGTTTAAATCTGATTGCTGAAATCAGTGGGGACCCTGAAACTGACAAGCCATAGGTTATTTGAACATCTTGGGACTGGGGACAGGACCTCAACTCTGCAGACACATCAGCTCTGGAGTTTGCTTCTCCCTTGGTCCAACAGAACTGCAGTCTGTCGTTCTTTTGGGAACATGGGAAAGCACAGCTAATTACAAAGGATTTTCTTGGTGAGGTTTCTCAGTGAGGACGATCCTGTCACTTGTACTGTAGCTGCCGACTCTTTACAGTTGAGATCCATTGTTATATGCCTGAATTTAGGATTGTGTGCTTAGAAACATAATAGGTGCACAATATAAAACAAGCTAATTGTGTAAGCGTGTTGCATTCCTCTCTGTCTCTTCTTTAAAAAAAACCTAAACAATAAACATAGTTGCTTCCTGAGTTTGTAAATCACAACATAAGGGCAATCATGAGTAAAGTAATTCCCAATGTGTGTTCATAGTAATATAAGAAATGTTATATCACAGTTCATTTAACGAAACTGCAGTTAAAACAAGATTCAGGCTAGGCTAATTCACCTAGTAAACACTGAAATGTCTGAGGGGATGATTGTAATGCAAGTGTGCGCTTATAATTCTGCAGATTAAGGTTTCTAAAAAATATTTCTATAATTTTGTCAGGCACCAATTTGCACTCAGACATTTCTTCTTCCCCTTCTGATAATAAGGTGGAAGTAAAAAATAATGAATTGTAAATGGAACCTTGCATTTATAAGAACCTTAGAAGAGGGCTGGTAGAAAATGATGCTTTACTTTATAGAAAACTAGAGGTCTTTGAAAATAATATATCTTGTAGTCTTGGGATATTGGGCTTATCATATTTAGGTGACACATAACTTTGTAACAAGCTTTCTTTACAATGGAGAGTGGGGGAATAGAACAAGTATTTAAACCACATTTACAGACTGCTGAAGTGTGGCTCTGCTCAGAAAAGTGACACAAACTGGGGAATAGTGGGGTTCCTTTGTTCTGTGTTTGTATAGCCCCCAGCACAGTGGGGTCCTGGTCCATGCCTTGGTTGGTGACTCTCTTCTGAGGGGGATGGGGATACAAATAATAAATAATATTTGTTTCTTAGTGACTCAAGAAATTATTTTCCCCCCCAAACAGCCCTGGCAATTCAACCTGGGATATGAGAGCAAAGGTGGATACTTTCCTTGTCATGTTATAATCATAATTGAAGTACCTGTGTAACCTCATGCCCAGATGTAACTGATTGGAACTTAGTAACAATTCTGATCCAGAGATAAATAATATCTAGCACACTTTCTCTGAACTGTTTTAGCTCTGTCAGCCTAGCAGAAGTAAAATATATATTTTTCCACTTAAGTGAGCAGCCATGGCTTTGAACACACAAAGGGGGAGGAGGCAAAGCCATCAACTCCCCCAAGGCTAGGAGTATCACAGCCTCCACTTCCAAGAGGGAAACGTAGGGTAGTTGTGGTTGTGACCCTCTTCTGAGAGGGGTTGAGACACTCATCTGTTGGTGTAAAATGGCATCCCAGGAGCTATGCTGCCTGCCAGGTGTCCATATATGAGATGTTATGGATGGATTTAAAGGATTATCCTTCGGTCTGTCTACTACCCCATGCTACTCATCCATGTGGGAACTAATGATACTGTGAGGTGTGGCCCTGAGCAGATCAGGGCTCTGGGAGTAAGGGTGAAGGAGTTGGGGGCGCAGGTGTTCTCTTGAATCCTTTGGCTCAAGCATAAGGCCCAGGCAGAGGCCAGTGCATCTTGGAGGTGAATGCCTGGAGGAGGGTGTCTCCAGGAGGGCTTCAGCTTCCTTGAATATGGGATGCTAGTCCGGGAAGAAGAACTGCTAAGCAGAGATGGGGTCCACCTATCAAGGAAGGGAAAGAGCATATTTGGTTAGTCGGTCTGTATCCTAGTGAGGAAGGCTTTAAACTAGGTTTGACGGGGCAGGTGACAAAAGCACACAGAAAACCCAAAAACATGGAGACCTGAGAGAAAGGTCAGTGTCTGGGGAGAATGGGCCATTATAGCAGGGATAAGGGAGAGGCAAGAGAGAACATAGGGAGAAAATCAAATCACAGCGTTAAATGTCTGTATGCTAATGTGATAATTATGGGGAATAAGCAGGAAGAATTTGAAATGTTAATTAAAAAAATAACTGATGCAGTTGTCCTCACAGAAACTTAGTGGGATAATACTGGAATATTGGTATAGAAGGACAGAGCTTGCTCAGGAAGGACAGGCAGGGAAAAAAGGAGCAGGTGTTGCCTTATATTAAAAATGTATACAGTTGGACTGAGGTTAAGATGGAAATAACTTTCAACAAGCCTATCTCCTCCTGGTAAGCATAAAATGCGCAAAAAATGAGAGTGATGTAATGGTAAGGGTCTACCACAGAACACCTAACCAGGAAGAAGAGCGGATGAGGCCTTTTTAGTTAAAAAAAAAAAAAAAAATCATCCAAAGCACAGGATTGGTGGTGATGGGGGACTTCAACTACCCAGATAACTGTTGGGAAAATAACACAGCAGGGCACAGATTGTTCAATAAATTCTTGGAATGTATTGGAGACAATTATTTTTCAAAAGGTGGATAAAGCTACTATGGGGGAGGCTGTTCTAGATTTGATTTTGACAAATAGGGAAGAACTGGTTGAGAATTTGAAAGTGGAAGGCAACTTAGGAGGAGTGAAATGGAGGAGTTAATGATTCTAAGGACCGGTAAGAGGGAAAACAGCACAATAGAGATAATGGATTTCAAGACTTTAGCAAACTCAGGGAGTTGGTATAAAAGATCCTAGGGAGCAAGTCTAAGGGGAAAAACAGTTCAAGAGAGTTGGCAATTTTCCAAAGAGACATTATTAAGGTCACAAGAGCGCACTTTCCTACTGCGTAGGAAATATAGGCAGTATGGCAAGACACCCTGCTTAACCATGGCATAACCAGTGATCTGAAATTCAAAAAAGAATCCTACAAAAAGTGGAAACTAGATCAAATATAAAAGGATGAATATAAAGAACACAAGTATGTAGGGACAAAATTAGAAAGGCCAAGGCATGAAATGAGATTAACTTAGCTAGAGTCATAAAGGATAACAGAAATACATTCTACAAATACATTAGAAGCAAGAGGAAGACCAAGGACAGGGTAGGCCCATTACTTAATGAGGGGATGGGGGGAAGAACAATAACAGAAAATGTGGAAATGGCAGAAGTGCTAAATGTTTGTTTCATTTTCACCAAAAAGGTTATTAGCGATTGGATGTCTAACACAGTGAATGCTACTGAAAATGAAGTAGGATCAGAGGGTAAAATAGGGAAAGAACAAATTAAAATTATTTAGATAAGTTAGATGTCTTCAAGTCACCAGGGGCTGATGAAATACATCCTAGAATACTCAAGGAGCTGACCTGAGGAGATATCTGAACCATTTGCAATCATTTTTGAAAAGTCATGGAAGACAGGAGAGATTCCAGAGGACTGGAAAAGGGCAAATATAGCGCTCATCTATAAAAAGCGGAATAAAGACAACCCAGAGAATTACAGACCAGTCAGCTTACTTTCAGTACCTGGAAAGATAAGGAGCCAATATTTAACAATCAGTTTGCAAACACTAGAAGATAAGGTGATAAGTAACAGTCAGCATTGATTTGTCAGGAACAATTCATATCAAACCAACCAAATAGCTTTCTTTGACAGGGTAACAAGCCTTGTGGATGGGGCGAAGCGGTAGATGTGGTATATTTTGACTTTAGTAAGTCTTTTGATGTTGTCTCATGTGACCTTCTTGTGAATAAACTAGGGAAATACAATCTAACTGGAGCTACTATAAGGTGGGTGCACAACTGATTGGAAAACCATTCCCATGGAGTAGTTATAAGTGGCTCACAGTTAAGTTGGAAGGGCATATTGAGTGGGGATCAGTTCTGGTCTGGTTCAGTTCAATATCTTCACTAATGATTTAGATAATGGCATAGAAAGCATACTTATAAAGTTTGTGGATGATACTGATCTGAGAGGGGTTGCAAGTGTTTTGGAGGATAGAATTAAAATTCAAAATGATTTGGAGAAATGGTCTGAAGTAAATAGGATGAAATTCAATAAAGACAAATGCAAAGTACTCCACTTAGGAAGGAGCAATCAGTTGCACACATACAAAATGGGAAATGACTGCCTGGGAAGGAGTACTGTGGAAAGGGATCTGAGGATCATAGTGAATCATAAGCTAAATATGAGTCAACAGTGTAACAGGTTGCAAAAAAAGCAAACATTTTGGGACGTATTAAAAGGACTGTTATAAGCAAGATACAAGAAGTAATTCTTCTGCTCTACCTCTCACTGATGAGGCCTCAACTGGAGTATTGCGTCCAGTTCTGGGGGTGGGGGCCACGTTTCAGAAAAGATGTGGACAAATTGGAGGAAGTCCAAAGAAGAGCAACAAAAATTATGAAAGGTTTAGAAAACATGACTCATGAAGGAAGATTGACAAAATTGGGTTTTTTAGTCTGGAGAAGAGAAGACTGAGAGGGAATGTAACAATTTTCAAGTACATAAAAGGTTGTTACAAGAAGGAGGGAGAAAAAATGTTCTCCTTAACCTCTGAGGACAGGACAAGAAGAAATGAGCTTAAATTGCAGCAAGGCCATTTTAGATGGGACATTAGGAAAAACTTCCTGATGGGGTAGTTTTAGTATTGGAATAAATTGCTTAGGGAGGTTTTGGAATCTCCATCATTGGAGATTTTTAAGAGCAGGTTAGACAAACACCTGTCAGGGGTGGTCTAGATAATACTTAGTCTTGTCATGAGTGCAGGGGACTGGACTAGATGACCTCTCAAGGTCCTTTCCAGTCCTATGATTCTGTGAAAGGGGCAGATCTGCTGAGTGAGCATGGGAAAAATAAAGATACCTTGTAATTTCCAAGTAGAAAACTTTATATATTCCTCAGTATTACTTGGAGGAAAAATTACGGATGCTTAAATGAGTGCATTGCTTTTGATGCAACTTCTTTGCTTTATTCTTGCTAGGATTGCAGATAGGAAGAAGTTTTTATTCATTTAATTGTGATGCAAATTATGAAAGGTTTAGAAAACATGACTCATGAAGGAAGATTGACAAAATACATTCATACATTATTTTGAGAGACTGAATGATAAGTGAATGTGCGTACAGCCCTATGGCAAAATCTATTCTAAGTGACTCAGCTGTAACATGGGGCAGTATTTGCTTTCATATAACTTTTGTTGCTGTGTTAAAACTTTATTTTCCCTCTTTTTGGCTATTTTCTTGGGAAACTATTTTTTCTGGAGCTGGTTCAAAATGATGTGAACACTTCATCAAGACAAATTGTAAAATGTATGAGATGATTTGTCTGTGACGTTCTGTGTTGATTTACTCATTAGGGTTAGATTGCCACTTGGCCCTGTGCAACCATGCAGGGGACCAAGAAAGCATTAAGCTATCTTGCTCTTCAAGTGGCCCAACAGGGGGCTTACCTAGTCCATGAGTCAACTCCCCATGTGAATAAGTGGGTGGGGATGAGTCTGAGCCTTAGTCTCTCTCCTCCCTCGATGCTCTGGCCAGCCTACCTAAGTCAGCATCTATAAACTGCACTATAAAAATACTTCTTCCCCATCTACCAGAACAAAGGGGCTGGTCTTGTGTTATCTATTTAGGTTTGTGTAAGGTGACTCATCACAATATATCTGAGCACAGTCATGCTCAGAGGTGAGAATAATTTATCAATCTAGCCTTCAAATATTAGTAACTGAACATTATCAACTGATTTTTATAAAAATCATTATTTGCCTGGAATGTGCTTAGCTTAACAAAAGAGCTGCTGCTAAGGTAATCCATGCCACCATTATCCGAAACTTTCTGCAGGTTACAGCAATGTCCTGGCTATTGCTGTATCCAGTCCACTCGGGAGCTGGAGGTCATGCCATGTGAAGAGACTCCTGCAGTTCTGCTGAACTGATTGGAAGAAATGTCTAATTTTAGCTTTGGTTTATAGATCTATTTTCCCTAGGGTTAGACAAACCTACTCAGAAGCCAACACTGTCTTAAAGGCAGAGTTCAAATACAGTGTTGAAAAATACTTGCTAAGGATGGTCAGATCAACAATTAAATAAAGGTGAAATTTACCCTGTCCAGAGAGCCAACATAAGCCCTGCGCCTCGCTTTAGCCTTCAAAAGAAGGCCACAGTGAAACTTAAGCTGGTCTTTTGCACATGGGTGAATTTCACCATACATGCTTAAGTTCTAATGAAAACACACCATGGTCAAATGAATTATCCCTTCAAAAAAACATACCCTGCCAGTTGTGGCTCCTATTAAGGTCACCGGCAAAACCACAAGTTCTAGTGGGAGCAGGAATGAGCTCTAAATGTGAGTTATGTTTCAGTTGTGAGATTTACCTAAAACACTGAAATTCAACATCTTATTATTATTACAGCCATGCCTAGACACCTCTGCCAAGATCAGTGCCCCCTTGTGGTAGGGTCAACATAGACATATTAGTAACACTTTAAAATGTAGTTACCACTAAGAAAAGATGAAAATTACAAACAATTCCTCAAACTGGGCTGTGTAACTCAAGGTGTACAGTTTCTTTGGACATTTACTATTTTGAGGATATACAGGATATTGTGCCGAAAGTTTCTGTCATGGTAGCACCAGACCAATAAGTCCACGTTACTTTAGTAAGTTAAATGAGTCTGAATCTATTGTTCTAAGTTGAATATTTTGTAGTGTTGTTTTATTTTCTCTACCATAACTGTCTCCGGCAGGACAGATATGGACACTTTTTATATAGTCTGGCAGAGATGGGGACCCTTTTGCCTGTCTCATGCTATGGCATTTATAATATCCCATTAAGTCTGGTTCATTAGCAATGTCCTTACTTCACTCCTAACAGTTCTGCTAATTTTCTGCCCCGCCACCAAAAAAACAAAACAAAACAAAAAAAACCCCATAAGAAGCTCAGCCTTCTTCCCAATGAAGGACAAGAGCTACATGCCTTTGTTGTACCAATACAAACCAGCAGGATCTTATTAAAGGGGACAAGACATTTGTCACATTTATTGTAAATACCATAATAAAAGAAAAGATAACAGCAAACAACATTGTTTGGCTACTTATTCCTATGATTACTTATATATATATATATATATATATATTCATTCACACAATCATTCATACAAGTTCTGTATAGATATTATAGTTACCAGCCTAAAGTTGCTTGTGACAGAATACTGGCCAGGTAC
>NC_133771.1:66934858-66961193 GCF_003597395.2 Chelonoidis abingdonii
CTCGCTGTGGGAAGCACACGGAGGGGCAGAGGATGCTGAATGCTCCAAGGAGAGACCCAGGAGGTGAAGACGTGTGAGCTTCTTGCCCTGAACAAGTCTGCTCCGAGGGAGAGGAGGCTCCCCAAAGTCCTGACTGGCTTAGTGGGGAGCAGTTCCAGAGCATCGCCCAGGGACTCTGTGACAACTGCTGTTAATGTAACTTTCTTTTTAATATCTATTTATTTTTTCTGATGTATAAAGTGTCGTTGAATAGTGCCATGCAGATGTTTTGGTAGCGCATGGGAAGCCACTATATTATTCTATACAAGTAATATTTGATTGAAATGTCTACAAAAATGACATAATGGGATCTCTGTTTATTGCTCTGCCCTACTTCCTGATCCATTGTGATCAGTTTCCCAGTATAAAGCTGGTTTTTCTGTCAGTCCAGCAACCTCAGCCTGGAAACAAAAATCCAGCTAGGCAAAGATTACCAAGAACAGTTTCTGCAATGAAAACTATTTAATAACTTGGGTGATAACGTGACCGGGGGGGGGGGGGGCGGAATCCATGTATCTGCACAACCTCACTGAAGCCATGCACACTGACCACAGACCAACCCCTAAGGGGACCCACAGAAAAATTAATGATCAGGCTACCTTAAATTCTCTGGAATCCTCTCAACATCATTAGTGCCCTTTGGGAGAGAGAGGATTACTAGGGAAGCTATAGCAAATCTGTATGAAAGGAGCCAGAGGGGCCCTGGATGCAGGTGAATAAGCAAAGGGACTCTGAAGGGATGGAGCTGTGCCTCCAGAGGATGCATAGACTGAGAATAGTGAATCGCTTGCTCATTGGACAGGAAACAAAACCTGCCCCCAATAGACTAATCCAATAATGTGTGCATAGGGAATCCCAGAAGAGGAAGGATCAAAATAGACTTGTAACACCATGAAAGTAATCCACCTGCTAAAAGCACTCATGAGTGTAGGGCAGCAGGGGGCATGTTTTTAAATCAACACCTACAAAAGTGACAATCACAGGGGTTTTGTATAACAACTGGAGTGTTACTTGGCTTCCACGACTTAACTTGTGTTCATGCACATTTTAGATACTTCAGAGTTGGAAATATGATGTTCGGAATTAAAGAGCTCACAAGCTTGTTTAGTAATTGTATTTCCCGCTATTATTTTTAAACTTCCTTTGCAATCAGTGCACAGGAGATTTAATCTGAAGGACATTTTCTGCCAAGAAGAGAAGAGGTTTTTAAACTGTTTTGACTCGTGTACGTGCAGAACAAAAAACTCTTTTATGTCTTGATACTGTTCTCATGATTTTTTTCTCCCCAAAGCTCTTTTAGGTTTCCTTCATGGTAGTTGGATTTTTTAAATTGTGTTTTAAGATCAGTACAATAATAATGCATTACATCTCGAACTAAATGGCTAAAATAATGACACAATTAAGTTGGTGTTTCTTTCTGAGGTTTTATCTTATTTGTACATGATATTCAATCATTCTTAACGGCATTAGAGATCTTGATGAATGGCTTGCACAAATATAAGATTACTGTAGGTTGCATTTGTGAAGAATACAAAAGAAAAGAAAATCCTAGTAGCTATGTAGAGTCATCTTATAATAAGAATTCAGATAGTTCAGTGTTTCACTATAAAACACAAACTTGTATCTTTCAGAGTATTTCCCTGAAGATTTGCACATAACAATTCAGTGTTAACTCTGTAGCTTCCTCACCCTGCCCCTCTCCTCAGTAGCTTTCATCACCCTTTCAAAGTACACAACCAGCACAGGAACATCAGTAAATGTGACAAATCATTGTAACTCTGTGGAGGACAGCGATAGGGTTTTTTGCCTATGATAACTATCCATTCTAATCCCCTCGAAGAGGGATGCACATCATAGGTAATAAAATAATACTAATCTTACATTTTGTATATCACCTTTCAGCCCATACGAACTCAATGTGTTTTGCAGACTTAAACTAGCGTACAAAATGTACACAGAGAATGCCACTTAATACAGCCATATTCTGGCATATAAAATGACAACAGTTCAACAGTGTACAAAAATATTAAAATATAATTCATGGCACGAAAGGGAAACTGCAGGGGCAATTCTAGGCAGGCAGAATGCAATTAGAGGTGGAATCTAAACTAGACCTTCGGGAGGGTTAAAACCCACATTCTTGTGGAAATCCCTTGGGATCTGTAACGACCATAGGTGGCTGGCACTTCCTACACACAGAGAGATACATAAAGACTCTAAAAGCCTTCGTGCTTCTGTTCTTCTAGATATTAAGGGCTCAGTGATGTCTCTCCCGAGGGTCAGTTGCACTGGGGAGGGAGGAGTGGTGTGGTTAGATATGGAAGTAGTCAAATACTGCAAACACTTCCCAAGAATACTTGGGTGATGCCTCTATCAAATTTGCTGTAGTAGTGGGAGGCCCTTTCTGTTAAATTTCTGTGAACATTCATGTGAGTCCATTTTTGATCGCTGACAAAGGAAGCCTGACAAATACCCGTGTGAATGGTGACTTGCAATGGTATTTCTTGGTATCCTGAAGTGTGTGTTGAAATGGGAAAAAGTAAAGGAAAATAAATGCAAATGAAAAGCAGCACTGAGGAGGTGGAGTTGTGCCTGTAGGGCAGCAGCAATGGTGTCCCTAGCCTGCTAGCAGCAGGGTGCAAGGACACATCTGGTAATTCAGCTGAATGCCTGAAGTACAAGTATGTACTGTACTCAGGTAGGACACGGGCCCCGTGGGACCCAGGCTTCCAGAAGCACCTGGAACGGTGGAATCTACAGATGCTTGCCACTTGGCACCCAGAGTAATCATTACAAAGCAACAGTAGGACCCAGGCAACAGCATCACCGGGGGAGAAAGGGAAAGGAAGAGTAACAGCAACCAGGAGAACCCCAAGAGGAAGTGCAGGGAACAGCAGCGGGCAGATGTGGTGGAGAAGCAGGATAAAGGCCTCCCCTGTTGCATCTGATGCCAACATTTACCAGGTGCTCTCAAAAAGCAATACGATTTAAAAAGCTATTATTCAACTTCATTTCTAGCTGCGCTGGTTGTTGTACTTGTAGATTAGACTGTAAATTCTGAATAACATTGTAAGCTTCTTTGAGCGGTGACTGTTTCTGCTGACGAGTCTGTGCAGCGTCTGAATGGGGACTATGAACACTGCATAACAACAACATCGGCAAAAATCATTCCAAATCATTTGGAAGAAGTTGTTTTGTAGAGACCCAGAAATGCGTCTTCTGGGTCTGGGCAGTATAGCAGGAAACACTAGCTGGCCCTCCAGACTAGGCACTGATAGACATTTTATACCTAGCCAATCCCCTCATAGATTCAGTGCAACCTCAGCACACGGACATGGGACAGGCATAACTTTATCTCTCAGATTTGAATGGAACACTTTACCTAGCTCCTTTACTTAAAAAGGGATTTTCCTAGCCCATCATTAAGGCTGCGAGTCTGTCACGGAGATCACAAAGTCATGGATTCTGTGGCTTTCCAGGACCTGCATGACTTCTGCAGCAGCCATTGCAGCTGTCCCCAGGGCTGCCTGAGCAGCTGTGGTTGCCTGGGGCCTACCGCATGGGCCCCAGGCAGCTGGTCCCGGGGTCTGCTGGAGAAGCAGAGATACTGGGTGTGGCCCCAGAGCAGCATTCGTGCCCTGGGCCACCCCCCCGTGCAGCAGCAGCGCCCCAGGCCATGCCCCCCTGGAATGGCAGTGGTGCCCTAGAACAGCAGGGGCACTCCGGGGGCTCCCAGAGCACCTAAAATTTAGTTGTGAGTATTTATAGTACAAGTCATGGACAGGTCACAGGCCATGAATTTTTGTTTATTGCCCGTGACCTGTCCATGACTTTTACTAAAAATACGCATGAGTAAATTTTAGCCTTACTCATCATCAAACCAGTACATACAATTCACAACATACTAAAGTACTTAAAACTTTCTATTGAATGAAGGGAAACAGTAGTACACATTTTAAAAGCACTGTTAAATGGATTAATTCTAAGTCAATGTGAGTAAATATAAGATGTTGCAGAATAATAGAAAGCAGGATATTGTAGACAATCATAAAATCGTGGTGTCACGATGCCTGGAGTGGCTCATGACTGAGAGTGCCAACTTCAGGGCAGACTGTCCCAAAGCCAGGGCACAAACCTCAAACTGATGATGGTATGTTCTATAATTAGATTTCACCAACCCAGTAACAAATGTGAATTCTTGATCACCGTAACAGTCTTACCATGGAGTCACAGACCGTCCCCTTGGGCTCTCAAGTCTATCTTGCCACATAGGCAAGCTGGACTTAGTGATAATTGGTCACTTACAGACACACACACACACAAAATATTCAGGTTGCTCCCTGTCCCAAGAAATCAGTCACTTACCCCAGATCAATTTGCACCTTAGATCTCACACCACAGACAAACGCTTATAACCAATCCTGTAATAAACTAATGTAAGGTTTATTAACTTGGAAAAAGAAATGAGAGTTAATTACAGGTTAAAGCAAGCAAGCATATATATACACACAAGTGACATTCAGTCTGTGATTCAAAAGGTGACAGAGTTGTAGTAATCTGTCAATTCAAAATGTCTTTCAGAGCTAACCCATGCCAAGAAGCAAGGGGATCTCTTTGCTTATGTTTAGAAATCTTTGCCCCTCAGGGTCCAGACAGCACAAAAGAGTTACAGTTGCTCCTCGTCAGGGATTTTTATCCCCTCCACCCCAGAGTTCAAGCAGATGGGATGAGTTCATGCGGAGGTCTCTCCTTCCTGCAGGGAGTTAGTAATGCAGTCAACAGAGCCCCTGTCCTTTGATGCTACGCAACACCTCATTGGCCTTCAGTGGGCCATCTTGTATGCAGGATGAGCACTGTCCCTTAATTAATGCTTCTTCTATTGTTTGGGGAGTTGCGCAATTAAAGAGGTTTACAATGCAAACACTCAATATAACTTTATACCATGGGCTACAGAGGTTATAAGTGGGATCAATACTTGCAGCATCCTACAACTATTTTATAAGGTTTAAATATTATACACATTCTTATCAACTCTAATATCTATATTGATAGTGCTAACACAGGTAAGCAAGACTGGTTTCTAGCTATGCATTTGTAAGTGTTCAGTGAAGTCTGGGGCCTTGAGCTGATCTGCTGGTCTGCACCTGGTCTGTCAGCATCAAATATGGTTCATCAGCAAATAGGCCTAAATATGTCTACAAACTCCATTTGCAATAGAAACCTTGCTATTTCCTTGATCTACCAACAGCATAAACTGTGACTGATAATATCTAATGTCATTAAGATCTCAGAGTGTTATAAAGGGAGATGTCAGCTATTGTTAGAGAATTCAGACATATCAAAGTAATGAAACCCCTCCAAAAATATTAAATACATCCATGTTTAAAGCATTCTCTCAAAAAACCTCGTATTGGGGATTATAGTACTGAAGATTTAGCTCTAGGCTAATAGTTTTGGTATACGCCCACAATCTATCCTCTCCCGGGTGCAGCACTTCAGCTCTTATTCATAGTTACATAAATCACAGAGAGTATAAATGCATTACAAGTTAAGAGAAGGAAATAACATAATCTCCTAGCAGACTCTTGGAACAGAGGCATTTCAAATATGTACTCAAATGCCTAGCAATTGTTAGTGGAGGCTAAAACAGACATTTTTAATAAAGCAGTGTATGGTGACTTAATGATCTATCAGTCTATTGTATTTATAGCACCTCACAACCTTTAATGTATTTTATCCTCACACCATCCCTGCAAGGTAGGAAAGTGCTAATATTCCCCCATCTTCCAAATGGGTAACTGAGGGCCCCAAGGCAAAACAGATGGTTTCTAGCAGAGCAGGGAATTGAACTCAAGATCTTCAAGTCCATAGCTAGTGCCATAACCACTGGACTATCCTTCTGTGCTGATCAGAAAAGACGCTGGATTGAGAGTTCTGGAGGATCATGTGCTTCCCATCTTCTAGGGAGATGAAGCAGCAGCCGGAGCTGTCATAAGTAGATAGGTAAGGGTTAATTTTCTTTTACCTGTAAAGGGTGAACAAAGGGGAAACATAACACCTGACCAGAGGACCAATCAGAGACCTGGATTTTTTTTAAAGTCTGGGAGGGAACTGGAAACTCGGGCTCTTTTTGTTTTCCTCGGCTGTGAGTAAACAAGCTTTTCTTCTAACTCCATCTTCTTTCAAATATTCTACTAAACATCTGTGAGTACAAAAGGAAACAAAGTAATAGGCTGTTATTTGCTTTGTGTTGTATTTACATGTGTGTTGATTTTGCTGGACTGATTTGAATTGGCTATTTTTTAAATCAGACTGGTTATTCATATTTTCTTATAAGCAAGAGCCTGTATTGATCTCTTAATGCAGTATTATTGTTCTGTATTTTCTTTCTTTTTATATAAAGTTTTCTTTTTAAAACTTGTGGGAGTTTCTTTTCCTAGTGAGGTAAAGGGGAGAGGAATTTCTGTGCCCAGAGCTCTGTTATATCTGTGACAGGCTAGGGGGGGGAGGGAAAAGCCCAAGCTCTGTGTCTTACTTTCCTATTGTCCCAGGGCGGGAAAAGGCTACGGGACAAAGGGAGGGGTGAATCTCTTGTGTGAGCTGACTAGGTTTGAATGCATAGCCTCGGGGAAGCTAGATTGCCTCTCTGGTTGTATTCAAAGGGAATAGGACAGCATCGCACCGGCTAACCCAGGAAAGGGGGGGAAGCTGGGGGATGAGATAGAGGAGATCCAGGGGCTCTGGGTCTTGGAGGGGTCCCCCAAGGAAAAGTTTGGGGAACGTGGGGGGGCCGAAACCCTGGAAAACTTCGGCTGGTGGCAGCGAAATAAGATCCAAGCTGGGTATAAGCTTGGGGAGGTTCACAGTAAGCACCCAGATTTTGTACGCTAAAGTCCAGATCTGAGACAGACGCTTACCACAGGAGCATGACAAGCTTCCCCAAGTGTCCACCAAGGAGCATCATCTCTTTTATGAAAGAACCATGTCTAGGGATGAAAAGGATGCTTAAGTCTCCATGCTCACTCTATTCTTGATCTGTCCACTGAGACTGCCAGTAAGGATAAATGTGATTTATTTAGGGGAGGGCAAATTCTCCATATGATTTAATTGTACATATACTACATTGAGTAACCTTTTAAAAATATGTATTTCTTATCAAAATGTCCCAGGCAGTCCTTTTCCAAACTAGATGAAAAAAAACAGAGAAAGAAAAAAAAACACAACAGAGATCAAGCGACTACAAGTACACTGCATAGCTACTGACTCTGTTTAACAGAAATAAAAGTTTTCCAATATGTGGCATGAGACACTATGCCATATAGTACACATGAAAAACATGGCAGCTAGATACTCCCTCTAAATAAACTGCCATGGCAATAGCATCTGAGCCCATCCATAAAGCACATGCATGGCTTTTAAATAGGTGGCCCAGGGTGTGAGGTCATCTCCTAGTGTATGTACTAATAAGCATCAGATTAGAATAAATTTGCTTTGACAAAGAATCAGCAGTTTTGAGTACCTGATATGACTAATACCTAAGGAATTATAAAAATGAGAGACACTGTATAACTGAGGCCTTGAAAATCAACCAATAATATTTTCATCATAATCATAGGGAGAGTAAATGATCGCAAAGCTTCAGATAAGATTGTTTCTAAAGTTCATTTGGCCCAAGGAAATCACTAAGGGAAAGCTGCTGCGATCAAAGATGAGAAAGAACATGCTCTGATGTAATTTGACATTGAACAAGTGTTGACAGATTAAAGTCCACAGATATTTCTGACAAGTAACAGCTCCCTCAGGGTGGTGGATACACCTGAAAGTGGGTGACCAACAGACTATACAAAATTCACCACCTCGTCCACATTTTATGATTACAAATCAGTTTTTGTTGACAGAACTCATTTTTCACTGAAGCATCTTGGTCTGCAAGCCTGTGCCAAGCTGTTCTAACTTCATCAGTGCAGTCGGGAATGCACTTTACAAAATTGTCTTTTGCTGAAGAGATAGTACGAAAGCAATGTAATTCTGTAAAACATTAAAGGAAAGGAAGGAGAGAAGCTATCTAGAGAAACTAATAAAACACCCCCAGTAACATGGTCATTGGAGACGATCATTATTTTGCTCCTGTTATCATAAACTTGATTTTTGGCCATGAGCAGCTATGACAATTAGGTTACAGAAGAAACTGCTGAGTTATATATTACTGACAGTATTTGGTTGAAATGGAAACTAGTGACATGTGGATTGGTAAAATTACTGAAAATGAAGACCCTAATTCAGCAAGACTTTAAGGAGATTACTTATGTACTTAAAGTTAGGCAAATGTTAAAGACCTTGCTGAACTGGGGTCAAAATCTAGAAGGGGGAAACAGGGCCGGCTCTCGCCATTTTGCCGCCCCGAGCATAGCAGCATGCTGCGGGGGGCGCTCTGCCACTCGCTGGTCCCGCGGCTCCAGTGGACCTCCTGCAGGCGCCCCTGCGGAGGGTCTGCTGGTCCCGAGGCTCTGGTGGACCGCCCCCAGGCGTGCCTGCAGAAGCTCCACCAGAGCCGCGGGACCAGCGGACCCTCCACAGGGACGCCTGCGGGAGGTCCACCGGAGCCACCTGCCGCCCTCCCAGCAACCGGCAGAGCAGCCCCCACGGCATGCCACCCCAAGCACGTGCTTGGCGCGCTGGGCCTGGAGCCGGCCCTGCGGGGAAAAGATTCAGATTTTAAAGTAAAATCATAAAACAACCAGTGTTTTCATATATTTGTGAAATAACTCTGTAGTATATTTTTAAAATATACCCGCCAGTCACATGGTGGCATTGAAGAATCATATATACATTATATTCACAAATTATTCACAAATCATTTCTATTCACAAATTTAATCCCCTCTCACCCACGACCACCACCACCGATACTTCTTAACAGTGCCTGTAGATGTTCAGAAAAAATATGCAGGACTAGGCAATAATTCCCTTATCAAAAAAGCAGTTTAGTTTATTTTACTTTTAAGCATATTCTGGAGCCTGCTGCTGCGTCATGCTCAAGGTATATTACTGGGTTCCCCCATGCCTTGTTTGCTTAGCTAAGCAAAGAACTGCATAAATGCCAGATCCACCACAGCTGTGTTTGCTGGACTGGAACATTGCTCTTTGTCTATTG
This sequence comes from Chelonoidis abingdonii, assembly GCF_003597395.2. Classification (NCBI taxonomy): domain Eukaryota; kingdom Metazoa; phylum Chordata; order Testudines; family Testudinidae; genus Chelonoidis; species Chelonoidis abingdonii. The sequence goes on from NC_133771.1 coordinate 66,944,051, forward strand.
AAGATAAGAGCTCACAACAGTCAAGCCATGTTTGCACATCTCGGGCTCAAAATATGATTTTAATAATTATCCTGAATCAACTAAAATAGTGGCTCAAACCCTCTTAATTGCTATTTATTTAAAAGATACTCTTAATTTAGAGCATTTTCAGTTTGCTTCATCAATTCTGGGATATGTGTTCCAGCAATTTGACAAAAACGCTTTTCTTCTTCAGCGACAAAGCACAAGCTGTAAATTGTCCCATACTCAGATTCCTTTCAAAGCTCAGACAAAGGACCATGCTTGCTCTGCTCTTATTAGGTCCACATAAATCAAAACCCGGAAAAGGGCATGTCTGGTAATCTGCGAAAACAGCCTATACTAACTATACAATTGGATCACTGTGTGTCTCATCCTTCATATTAGCCACAGACAGTGCAACAGCTGACAAAGTTGCCAAAGCAGTTCGGAGAAGAGCCAGGACACTGCATGAATTTGTAAACTCAATAACCCTGTTAATCTAGAATTTAACCATCCAGCGTTGAAGGGCATTGACTGGATTTCTCTCTCCCCTCTCCTTGTTTTACAGCCAACACCTTTCTACAGCGGTCAGTAACTATGAGCTGCACTGACCCTTCAGACCAACAGCATGATGATCACACTTAAGCCATGTCTCCTTAGACATACCCCGTGCCCACACTACCCTTTTTTATTCTACACTGTTGAAGGCAAGAAACACTTAGGGTTTGTGACGTATGTCTATCCAGTGCAGAGGAACTGGCCAAGGGAGAGATCCTCAGCTGGTATAAATTGTCATAGCTCCACTGAAGTCAAAGGCAGCTGAGACCTTGCCCCGTCCCTGCTTATCTTCACTTGTGCTGGTATTTAAGCTCCACTCACACTTATGCTGGTGTGAAGCAACCTTGTCATCCTGACTCACTATGCACAGCAGGATCAAGGTCTCTGTGAAGCTTCTAACAGTTTTAAAGGAGAACATAGTTTCAAATTATGAATGAAGCTTGACATATTTTTAAAGGGCAGGTTCATTCAGAAGATTTAGATATGTTCTGCAGCTCTGACAGACGGTATGTTAATGTTTGTAAAATGCATAGAAATCCTCAGATGTAACGTAAAAGAAAAGGACAAAGTGGCATTTTACAATTAAATTAAAACCAAATTTATACATGCTCACACTTCAAACACTGTTTTTATCTAGATTTATTCTAAGTTAACAGTCAATTAACTGTTGAAAGACAGCACAGTATGGAAAAGGGAACGGACAAAAGCATGTTAAGGTACGTCTACACTGCAATAACACATTTGCTGCTAACCCATGTCAGCCGACTCAGGCTCGCCAGGTTCAAGCTGCAGGGCTATCCAACTGGTGTAGACATCCCGGCTTTGGTTTGAGACTGGATGTCTACACTGAACTTTTATAGCTTTTACTGCAGTGTAGATACACTGTGCATTTAACCCAAAAATGCTTATCCGCAGAATCACTCTATTTATTTTAAACCAGAATTGAAAAGTTGTTTTTTTTTTAATCTTGTAACAAAGGGCTTGTGGGGATTGTGGGGAAAAAATAAATTTTTGTTCATGTGTATGAGGTCTTCTGATGTGCACCCTTTATAAACTTGAAAAATAAGCAACATTTCTATTTTGGACACATATAAATGTGGAATTTAAAAGATGACAGATTTACCATTAATTGTGAATGATCACAAGGATGTTGTGACAAGAAGTAGTGTGCAAAAATAACCTGCTCACATGAAGATTACCACTTTTTTATAAAGCATTATAATTAATGAGTTTTAAAAAAGCAACAACTGAACTCATCAGGATTCAAGTACACTGGTGCCTACGAAAAGAACTAAAGAAAAATGCTGAAAGATTTAAAAAAAAAAAAGTAGACAACTCATCTCTAAAAACAGTTACAGTCTGTTATAATAATGCATCACCTGTCATCACAATGAATCCTCTTAAGGGGACATTATTGACTTTTCTCCCCTTCTTCTGTATACTGGCAAGTAAACCCATTTTCAGACTTCTGATACAGTTATACATTACTGTACGTGGGCTGATGTTTTCTAGGTACCTGTCCAAATAACTTAACAATTGCAGGAGAGACAACTCAACCAGAACCAGAAATGCTCACCTTCCTGGTACGGGGACAAAGACCGGGCTTAAAAAAAAGCCACCAAGGTTCTTGAAGAGCATGGCTTTGTGAGGCTGCACATTTGGCCTAATGCTACCTCTGCTGTCTCCTCTCTCATATATTTCCCCAGGAATCCTTTCGAACTGAACACACTAGAAGCATGACATTTCACTGTGACATTCTACATGGTTTTCTGAGAGTGATAAATTGGCCAGGAGGGGTTTGATTTATATTTATTTATAGTGTCCCACTTCATGCAGATTTTTACTTCTGTATTGCTGATGAATCAAGTTAATGATTTGCCTGCACCTGCCATCTCAGAACCTCATTTGCCATTAGAAGTATATTAACTATTTATGTCCCTAATATCATATTATGTAGGAGAAATTGACACAATGACAGATTTTAAACATACAAAGCATTGGAGCAGATTGCTCTATTGATGCAAAATCACAACAGGAGGCATTTAAATAGGAGGAAAGTGGCTTTACAATCACAGTGTAGCAATCTGTCATTTCAATGTTTTCCCTCCTCTATTGGCCTAATCATATTCTGGAAAGCAGAGACCAGCATACAACAGAGCAAAACAAAAATGGGGAAAAAATTAGTGAAAAATTAATTGTATTCATAAGAGAAAAATTAAAATGACTCACCATTGTTATATAGACAAATTATCGTGGAAGTACACAATATAGCCCCAGAATATATATGTGAAAAATGCCACACTTCTGCTTTTATTTGAATACTCAAATCTAAAATAATGAGTAAAAAGTAGGATGGGATCTAAACTAGTTGCTGAGTGGTCTTAACCTCCACTAATACCCCATATCTCACAGGAGAAGCTCAGCATCTTGCAGTGTGTGTTAGAACAATATTATTGGCAAACATGTAAAGAAAGTGCTGACTTCTCCTGGAATCCCAGGGTTTTTAAAGAAGCTCTTCATAATGTAAGAGGACTGTTGCCCCCTTACTAACATTCAGTGGGGGTGTTTGGTTGCTAGCTCCCAGCACTAAAAAGGGAGGGGTCGATGGGAAATCAGGAGCCTGAGACTGACAGTCTCCAGGAACAATGCGGAGAGGCCAATGCTCCAGATCAGCCTGATTGACAGGGCGGGCAGGCTAATCAGGGAGTCAGGAGGCCAGGGGGTTCCCATGCTCTGTGTGAGCTGGAATTGTCTGAGTCAGATGGAGTGAGGCTGAGCTAAGGAGAGAGTAGGAGCCCAAGCTAAGCAGCTGGGAGCAGAGCTGCAGCCTAAAAAGCCAGAGCACAGCCCAGAGAGAGCAGACCTGCCCTGAGAGCAGAGCTGCAGCAACCAGAGCCAGAGGGGCCAGATAAGCAGCCCAGGAAGCAGATAAGAGCTGAGAGAGAGTCACAGAAGCAGCCTGCAGAGCAGACCTGCCCTGGGAGCAGATCCGTAGCAACTGGAGCCAGAGAGGCCAGAGAAGCAGCCCAGGGAGCTGAAGGCAGAGCAGCAGCAGCAGCCACGCTGAGGCAGTGTGGAGCTGGGGCTGGAGCAGTCCGGAGCTGGGTGCGGTGAGCAGCTGGGGAGAGCAAAGGGGACCATGGGCAGTGAGCCCAGCACAGGGAGACGCCTCAGCCAAGAGGCTCTGCAGGCCAGACTTGGAGGGGGATCATAACCCTGACAGAGTGGAGGTGACACTGGGGAGAAGGATCCTGCTACCTAGAGCCTGAGAGTGTGTGGCCATCGCCAGAGCAAGTGTCCAACCCGCAGCATCCCTGCAGCACAGCCAGGGCCTGAGAAGGAGGCCTGGGACCTACAAGGAACAGACTATGAAGTGCCCTGATGTCTAGAGACACTGTTTGTGATGGTCCCTGCCACAGAGCGGGGTGATGTGTTTTCCTTTAACCTTTCCCATTTTTCCTTATTCTTTTTTAAAATTAATTGTTAATTAAATAACTTGTATTTGCTTTAAATTGTATGATGTGATCAGTGGGTCAGGGAGGTGCGCAATCCAAAGAGAGTACCCCGGAGTGGGGACACTCTAGCCCCTGTCCTGGATGGCCACAGCAGGGTTGGGGGTTGAGCCCCCTAGGAATCCTGGGCCCAGCCTTGTTGGGGTTACGAGGACTCTGCCAGACAGGAGAGTGGAAGGGGAGTCCTCAAGGGCAGGGAGGCCCCTGGGTAAAGGAAGTGGAAGCGAGGACTCAGATCCTTTCGCTAGCCCACTTCACCAGGGTAGTGCAGAAGCCAGGAAAGTTCCCCACAATAGCGGGACCATTCCCCTCTTACAACAACAAGAATCTCTCCCTCTAAACCTGTTCCTCTTAAAGAATTGTCCTTTGACAAGCTTACAGCTTTCTTATTTCTTAATTGTTTGCAGTGTAGCTGCTGTGTTGATCCCAGGATATTAAAGAGAGAGAAGGTGGGTGAGGTAAGCTCAAAAGCTGTTTCTTTCACTAACAAAAGTTGGTCCAGTAAAAGATATTACCTCACCCACCTTGTCTCTCTTATTTCTTAATTGTTTAAAGATGAGTACTGCAAAAAAGCCAGTCTGTACAAACAGGATTTCTTCCACTATTTTCAGTAGAAATGCTTCTCCCAAGCATCTTCAGGACATAAGAACTGTGAGACTGGATCAGACCTATGGTTCAGCGAATCCAGTATTCTGTCTCTAAAAGCGGACTGCACTAAATGCTTCAAGGGAAGGCACAAAACAGAACAGACTAACGTGGGCTATGCTGCATACTGTATTCGGTCTCCTCGTAACCCCTATACTTAGATTAATTTACAACCTGAATCATGGTGTTTAATAACTCTAACCAAAATGTATGGTAGCGTAAACTAGTATAACTCTGGATCATCTAGTTATCTGTATAAACGTGTGACCCTTTTTGAATCGTGCTAAGTTTTCGGCCCCAATGGTATTCTGTGGCAATCTTGAGGACACACAAGAAAATAGATTAAGGTTACAAAATGAGCAGGGTTCCAAATATGTGTTAATACAGGTCTCAGGTATACAGTATAAAAGGGATCCACAATATGAATTTTGTCAGAAGTTCCGCTCTATCCTTAGCTTAGGCAGAGTACAGAGTGGCTGCTGAATTATGGTAGTAGTGGTGCTTATGCAGAGATGAATAGTTCATCTTTCCCTCCACTGCCCACACATATATACATATCCTCTCTGGCACTCTCTCTGCACAGTGGAGACCAAATTGATTACTGACAACTAAAGAATGAGAGGTCCACTCCAAAATTGGAAACAGTGCAAGGTTATTTGTTCCACATGGAATGCATTTGGTGGTATCAGTCCAATTACAAGTAGATAAGTGTCTACAACACAGAAACTGCTACCAACTCCAGTCAGCACTAACTCACTTGTCAACTTCTCTTGACAGTCTGATAAGAGGAGAAAGTACTGAATGGGCAATAAGGACTGAACTACTCCATCGATATGGTCCCGCCAAGCCAGGATTGAGGCACCTAGGAACGTCTAGGAAGGGCTATGTGGGGAAGTTTATGTTGTCACAAACTGAGATGCACGTGCTTCGCAAACAGAGGACTGTCAGTTCAGCAACTTCTATGAACCCTATATTCACAGACACCCTTCTTTTTGTAGTTGCAAGATACTCTCTTAAGTAATCACAAAAACATTTTGTCTGTGAACTTTAACTAATAAATTATCAATTTCATTCAGTTTTACATAGAGTGCAGCCGTGTAAATACTACCTTCTCTCTTGATTAGGGAGTAGGATTTCATATGGAAATAATGTATATGCTACATACATAAGTTTGCTGGAAAACAAGTTTACATTTTACAGTTCTAGTTGTCTGATTACCTCTGCCAACTCAAAAAGGTGAGAAAAGCGGTAAAATTTGCATATATATTTCGGAGTTAGAATTCACGATATTAAATATTTTATACCCTCTACTGGCTGTCAGTTCTTCATTTTCCACATAAAATACATAAGTTACTATCCATCAAGATAATTGACTTCTTTTCCCTTGGTGATTAAGAGGTCATCATTATAGTCACCCCAGCTTTCAGACATAAGTCACTCTCAGAACTCCAGTCTTGTAATGTATGCCTGTCTAAACCAACTTTCTCAGTCATTGGCTTTGCTCTTTCAAAACCAAAAATACAACAAATATCATAAATAATAAAATAATATTATGTTGAGGTTTTGCACTCTCACTGACTCTTGCTGGAAAGTCATCCCAATGGAAATTATCCTTATATTTCTGTATTTTATTTGAAGGTTAACTTCAGAATAATTTTCAGTGAATGTGTCTGGATTCTTCACATCTTCAAAAAGGCAACCTGTAAAAGAGAACAAAACAAAACAAAAAAATTGTTAGCTTCAGCATGGCAAGAAAAAGCATAAAGGACTCCTGCAATTCAAAGAAATGTTGCACTTATGATCACTTCACAGAAAAGTACATTCACCCAAGGCTGTGCAGTACTTTTCTCAAAGAAGTGATTGTTAAATGCTGAAGTTAGTTCTAATGTTTATTCTACTTTTCTGTTTATCCTCTTAATATCCTCAAACCCACTGTTCAATGCTTGCTGCTGAATTAAATCAGCTGCAGGAGTTTTCACAGTTGCAACAAGGATTAGCAAGATTCTCTGGTCTGTGTTTCTGTGAGGGAAAGTCATGTATACACATTTTTCTCCTTGCATCAGAAATACAATTTGTTTCTAAATAGCAAAAGTAAAAGGTACTCACCTTGGGGGGAGGGGTAGCTCAGTGGTTTGAGCATTGGCCTGCTAAACCCAGGGTTTAAACTCAGTCCTTGAGGGTGCCACTTAGGGATCTGGGGCAAAATCAGTACTTGGTTCTGCTAGTGAAGGCAGGGGGCTGGACTCAATGACTTTTCAGGGTCCCTTCCAGCTCTATGAGATAGGTATATCTCCACATATTATATTATTGTCAAATTTAAGAAGACATTTGACAGTATTCTGAAACTGGTTTCAATTTTAATCCCTGATATACTCCCCATTTTGCCCAAAATATTAGCTTGTTTTAAGAACGTTGTCTCTATCTGCTATGAAATCCTGATCTCAGCAGAGTTAATAGAAAAACTCATTCAGATTTCAAAGTGACTAAGAAATAGTCCAAGACACATCCGCGATGCTGCATAAAAAGGAAGATAACTAATTACACTAATACAGTCACCACTGTTACAAAGTTGCAATAAATCTTGTACAAAGCATGTCATGTAAGATATCAATGGAAAAGTTATAGACTGCTAAGTATTATTATCCTGTTTAAATTCATGTATCATCTTTGTATATGCAGTTATGAATATTGGCTAAGAGTTTGTATCTCAAACATGTTGTTTTCTTAGGTGACACCCCAAGACAGATTTGCATCTAGACTAGGCAACCTGCTTGATGGCCCATTAAAGACAATCAGATCACACAGTGAGCCCCTCCTGAAGCCGTTTTAGAAAGCATTGAGGCACTGGCCACCCCGTGGTTCAGCAAGGCACATAAGGACATCTGATATGACTCTATCTTTTGCCAGTAACCTTCCATACATTTGAGCTAAAAGTATAAAAGGAGACTGTGACATCCCTGCTTTGTCTTCAGTCCTGCCCCATATCTTTGGACATGATTTCTAACAAAAGGAAGCTTTGGACAATGGACTGATGACACCCAATCTATTTGGGTGAACCAGAGAGAATTACTATAAAATAGCAGATTTAACATCACTGCTACTATCCTGACCAGCAAACTCTGAAACAACTGTAATGCACACATTTCCTTTAATCAATCAATAACTCTTATTTTCTTTTTGTATAAATAAACCTTTAGTTTTTAGTTACTAAAAGATTGGCTACACGTGGTATTTGTAAAGATGTAAGAATATACATTGACTTGGGGGAGTAGCTGATCCTTGGGTTTAGAAGAACCTTACATATGATGAATCTGTTTTTCTGTAAACTCTCATCATAAAGATCAGATGTCTGGGTGGTGATAGGGACTGGACTGCATAAGGGGACTGTATTTTGGCTTCTTGTTACCCAGTGTGGTGATACAGGAGCTCACTTTTGTTGCTGATATGGTGAACTCTAATGTTAGAATAACCACCAGTTTTGAGGTATGTCTCCCCTATTTTTGAACAGTTTGTCCTGAATGTGGCATTCTCAGCTGTGACCCACACTAGGCATGGTCCACAGGATTTTTTTTACAGAAAAATCCTGGAAGAAGGAAAACTACATGACAAACACTTCATGGAAAATGATCCACCTTCTTCCTTTTGGTGTGCAGGACTAATGGCAATACAGAAGGGACAAGGAGTGTGACCTGCCAAATACAAAAAGCCCAAGGATTTGTGGGAGTAAATGGGTCCATTCTACTGGCTATTGGTTCTTCTGCATGTAAGGGCTCTCTCTCCATGTTCTTTTCAGCCTTCCTCAGAACTGGCAGTCCATACTAGAACACAATTAGAATATGATGCTAAACAACTGGGAAAAAAGTATGAGCAAAGTAGACCTCCAGAGTAAGGAAAACAGCTAACTATTACACTGGGAAAGCTTAAAACTATGCTGATCAAAAAGGTAATTCAGAAAACATGTTGAAGCCACTATGGAAGGATGAAAAAGCCAATAGGGCATTTAGCATATTGCTGAAAACACCCAGGGAACAGAACTGATGCCTCACAGAAACAGAGCAACAAGAAGAGTCATTAGACATATGCTGACCTTATTCCTCCATGCTCCTTGCAACTCCAATGGATTACAAGCAATTACAGTTCTAGTAAAGCTCAATATCATCTTGGGTTTGTAAACTATTAGACTACATGTATGTGGATGTCACGCTGATCTTTAATCCCCAGACTGTTTTGAGACTGTATTCAAAGAACATACTAAATATGATGAACTGGCAGGGATTGAATTGCAAATAAAACAGCAACTATATCAAATGATTAGTCAAAATATAGAGCTGCACAGAATAAAAAATTTCTCTCTCATCAGATGGCCAAAGGAATACTCAAAAGACACTCAGATGTTTGCTAGAGAAGATGCAGAATACTTAGTATCTTCAGACACATCTAGGGGATTTGTACTAGAAAAGGATTTGCATCAATAATAACCTGAATATAGACTATGAATTAGCCAAGACTATGCCACTTCTTGGCTATAATGGAAAAAATCTGAATCCCAACATTTCAACTGCTCAGTATCCACTTGCTGTCTGCAACAATTACAATAGGACCACATTGGAAAGCTTCACATTTCCATGGGCTTTATTACATGGGAGAGCTGTGCAGAAACTGAAATTTCTGTTCTGTGGAAAACTTTGCATTAAAAAACTTCTGCATCAGAATAAAAAGCAATTTTTTTTGAAAATGTACATTTTTCAATGGAATAGAAATTTTTGAATTTTTTTTTAAATATTCCAGGCAGATAGCTGGCCCACCACCAATCTAGTTGCCCAAGAAGACAACCGCCCAGGGAAACCTGTCTGCCTAACAAGTTTCTTTCAAAAGTTTCATCCCAACCAGATGTTCCCATGGAACATTTTGATTCTGTCAAACTAGCATTTTCCAACTAAAAAAAACTTGTTCTGTTGGAAAAAATTTCAACAGTTCTAGGGTTTCCTGGAAAATACTAATGATGGAAGATATTAATCCTCTAAACTACTGACTCCCACTCTCAAATGCAGGAAACCCAAAATACCTTCCACATTTGCTCCTGATTTAGCTATCCATAGGAACGGAGACAGCAACTTAATCAATAATCTAAACGAAAAAAAGTCACAGACAACCAGGGGCGGCTTTATGTATTTTGCAGCCCTAAGCACAGCAGTCAGGCGGCTTTTGGCGGCGCGTCTGCAGGAGGTCCATTGGTAATGTGGAGTCGGCGGCATGCCTGCAGGAGGTCCGCCAGTCCCGAGGCTTCGGCGTACCCGCCACCAAATTGCCGCCGAATCTGTGGGACCAGCAGACCTCCCACAGACATGCCGCCAAAGGCTCCCTGACTGTTGCCCCCACAGGGACCGGCAGGCCGTCCCAGGCACGCGCTTGGTGCACTGGTGCCTGGAGCTGCCCCAGCAGACAACCAGACTAGTGCTGAAAACCTGGCTCCTTTGAAGTTAAATGCAAAACTTCTACTGACTTCAGTGGGGCTAGAGATCTAGCAGAAAACGGGACAGATAGAAACAAGAATGAGAAGCAACAACTACTTCAATACAACAGAATCAAAACTTGAGATAGATTTTTCTCTTGATTCAATGCAGGATCCTTCTATCTTTCACTATGTAGTACTGGTGATATCATTACAGTTGATGTGTTTATTTAATTTGACCATTTGATTCCTTGGAGAAGATTATATGCATTGAAATACTTCCTTGTAGAGGGTATATTTTGGGGGATTTTTTGTACTGTTATATTTCCCTGCTGTGCAATAAAAAGTAAAACTTAGAAAAGAATGCTTTGTGACTGCATTTGCAAATATTACCAAAGTGAATGAAAGAAAACCACAGTAGATCATCAGAATATTTGATGTCTCCAACAACAAAAGAGTAATAACACTGGGAAATCATAAAACTAGCTAACAAGTACCTACAATATTTTAAATACAACAAATTATATAGAATACATACAAATTAAAGATTAAAATTTATTAAATTCTATGGGTTCAAAAGAAAGCCTATAAAATGCAATAATAGTAAGCTTTAAAAACTAATAATATCCACCCTCTATTTGTTCAATGACAGGAGGAATTGTATCTTATAGTCTGTATCACAATTATTGTAGATGTACTCATGCACCTTAGCAACATTATAGTATCAAAAAAGTTAACATTGCAGTTTTCCTCTAATTCAACTAGAGATCTGTGGGTTTGTGGGAGTTTTTGCCCCATCTATCGTCCTATTGCCTTTCTGAGCCAGAGACTACTAGCCTCATCAGGGATCACCGCAGATAATCTTGTCACAGCCTACAAACATGGTATTTCACGCACTCTCTGTCAGTACCTAGGCTGGCCCAGGGAAGCTAATGATCCTACCAGTGGACAAAATTCAGTAATGAAACCTGGTCACATGCCACCAAGGCACACTGTGCATAAGCTGCGAAGAATGCTATCAGCACAATATGAAAGAGAAGCACCAAACAAAACAACTCTGATCTACAAACTAAGTTGTCAAGATAATTGGTTTTTGAACAGTTCACACAAGAATTTTTGTTGTTGTTGCAGATAGTACAGTGTACTGAGTCCTTTTCAAGAAACTCAATCCGGTTTATATTAGCCAACTTTTAAATGCTGGTTTTTGTACTTTATGTATCCTTACCTGTGCCAAGAAAAATTGTTTTAATCTACTATTTGTTTCAAAATATTATAATTTTAGTCTATTTCACAATGTTGAGTGAAGTCTCAGCATTCCATCTTGCTAGTTTTCACAGTACAAGAAGCTGCAAAAAACTTCAGCTAATGAATGAATACAAACTCTACATTTGCAGGTTTTTTATAGATATATAGTGCAGTGCAGCACAGCCATATATGTACATACACACACACACACACAAAAGACAAATCACACTAGCTTGTTTTTATTGTAAATGGTAAAATGGCAGAAATGTTGACACAAATTCTCAGATCCACAGAAAGTTAAGAAAGGTGGCTTATTTTGTACATACCAAGAGTCAATATCTATTTGATTGTCATCACAACTGGAAGCTGCTATTTTTTTGCTCTTTCAGCGACTGTGACAAATGCCTTTGAATAAACTATGTTAAGATGAATCCAGATAAAATGGGGAAATTATGTTGATAGTTAGGAAGAAATTAACTGGATAGTGAGCCCATGTTAGTTCAATGTGCCAGACCGTCGGCAATCTAGTCGCAATTTCGTGATCATATTCCATCCACTGATGCTATTGTTCCAATCTTGGTGGCAGGTAGTACCTTTTCACTGAAGTCCTATTTGTGACCATTTCTCTCTGAAATGCAGACCTCATCACAGCATCATTGCTTTGGTAACACCCAGGCTACATTACTGCAATGTTCTCTATTTGAGCTTAGCACTGAAAAAGCCCAACACTCATTGCTCAGTGGGACAAATAGCTAGCTATGAGCCCATCGTACCAGTGTTTTATGATCTGCTTTGTCACCCTGTTTATTTCTTGGCACAGTTCAACATGGTTAGTCATAAAGTACAAAGCCCTAAGTAGTCTTTTTCTCTATGTTCTCTTGCAGTTATGAGCCACTGGGCTGATCTCACTATTGGTTCCCGAGGTTAATTTCTCTATCTGCACTGGAGATCTTACACCCCTGGGACTTGATTCCTTCTAGGGTTGCCAGAGCTGTAACAAAATTCAGCATGCAATCCAAGATGGTGCAAGTCTGGGACGCAGCAACAGCAGTCAGTCAGTGCCTCCCTCTGGGACCTCCTCCCCAGGGCTGGGAGCGGGGCCTGGGAGGGCAGGATCCAGCAGCTGTGGACCAATCAGCTACAGATGCAGAGGAGGAACCAATCAGGAAGTAGACCAATTGGGACTCTTTCTGAGTTGCAATGTCTGCTCTGCAAAAATCCTGGACATTTCCTGTTATTTGATAAATTTGCCCAGACAGAGGACAGAGCCTCAAAATAAAAAATAAAATAAAAAAAAAAAGGCCATGTCCAGGAAAACCTGGATGTATGGTAACCCTAATGCCAGACAAATTGTTTTGTCAAGTTTTTGAAACTTTTCCTTAATATTTATAAGAGATTGGGGTGTTGGAAATGTCGGGTAATTACGGACCCTTTAATGTTGTTTGTACTAAAAAAATTAAGAGGAATAAGTGAGGGAGAAAAGCTGTTATTTATAGAAAAAGTTTAGAAAGCAATGGAGACTCAATGAGCCAGAGAGATAAAGAAGGCTGTTCCAGAAGCTGCTGGAAAGAAATCTCTTTGCCAGTATTCCCATTCTGGATAGAACAGATAGAGAGGATGTCTGGTGTTAAATGAGCAGAGGCAAGGCTCAAGCTAGATGAGCAATGTATTTAAAAAAAACAAAACACAAGATCTGTGTGTTCAGAGTATGCAGGCAATCCTGTGGAGCTGACAGTAGATACAGGAGTAAGAGAAAAGTCAAAGATGATGCCAAAGTTACAAGCAGTGGAGGCAAAGGGGCTGTCTGAACTGAGGGAGATAAAGAAGATGGAGTTCTAGAGAATTCTCCTCTTTGCAAAGAAAAGGACAAACAGTTCTGTTTTTGAAGCAATCAGCTTTAGGAAGCAGAGATTAAGCTATGTGTTTATTTCATCAAAACATAAAAACGACGAAGGTGTCAAAAGCTGAGTTTCAGTATGTAATCATGGGGATCACAAACTTTCAAACTGCTCCTACTTTTCAGTCACTCCAAAGTGAGAGAATGGTGCATAAATAAAGGGAAGTGTGTGCTTTTAAAAGTTAGGGACACAGGATTTCTAATACCTATATATTTCATACCAGTAAAATACACAGGTATTCATGGCATGTTCAATACAACCCCTATTCATTATCATTTCACAGGTGGAAATGTACTTCAGTTCTCTCTCATTTAACAACAACTGTAAGTTAAAGCGAATCAGCTTTTGCGTGTAGGCAAGGCCTTAATACTATCTGATCCATCACAACATTTGTGCTCAGTTTGTACTGGCATAAGATCAAGGTAGACCAGGAAGTGGAAGGAGCAAACCATCTGCATCTTGTCCAGGGAACATCTCCATGAATAATTGGTTCCTGGCTTAAATTTCTCTCACCAAAGTCCAGAGGTTCCAAACCCTGTCTTTTCAAACAACTTAAGCGGAGAATGAAGGGATTGGGTAATACTCCATTCAATCTTCCATTATAATTGCCTGATACCTCCACACACACAAATGTGTACTATTCATTTCCTGCATCGCTACCAGTAACAAAGCAATCGTTGCTCTGTTACAACCACAATTAGCTCATAATGTGGATTAGTGACTGTGGGCAGTGACTAACTATGCTAACCATAATCAAACCAAAGACTGCCTAGTCAATTGGCTTCCATCTGCATGGGTCACATATTCACCCCCAACCTTGGAGAATCAAGTCCACTGAGGTCCAATCCACAATTCATGTTCTGGAAATAAATTTGCAAAAAAAAAAAAAAAATGAAAATGACTTTGAAGGAATATTATTTAACTGCTAAACCTGAACATATGCCCACTTCATTCTGTCTCCAGTGAATGCAGGGCCCAATAAAAAGGCACCTGCCTTTATCAAAGTACATGCTAGCAGGCAGTTATTTATTACCTCAGTATCTATTAATCTCCTTCCTTGGGGTCTGCACCTTGGCGCAGGGGGAAGGCTTGTGTGTTTCAGTGACCCTGAGAACTATGCCAGTGGAAGTTTTAATTCCTCGCAGGATCACCCAAGACGGACAGGTCAAAGGGTAGGGACCAGTGGAAGAGCAGTCCATGATCATCCAGGCAGGGGCTGACCAATAGCACCCAACAACCTATCCTTGTCAAACAGATGAATTATACAAACACAACATAGCAGCCGGTCTGGCAAACAGCATGACAGACAGGGATGGCAGAGTCTTGCTCATGCCCTAAGCAGCATCTGATAGCTTGGGAGGGATTCAGATCTGTGGAAGTGCACAGATATTTCTAGATTTGAATGTTACTATTTGAAAGGAGTGGGGCATATTCAGTGCTAGGACAGTGAGAATCAAACACATGCCTATGTTAACAATGGCATTATTTTCCTCAGGATAGCATCCTGATATTGTGCAGAGCTCTGATCTGAGCTACACCAGCTAAAGGGAAGCTCCAGACTCTGGGGAAAATACCAGCAAGTTATGTTTGGCTTTGCTATGTCCCCTATGCCAGAAAGGAGACTATCAGATGACAGGAGTGCCCTGAAGTTCACTTTTCACATCTGATGAATCACGGACAGAAATTACAACCGCCTGAGGAGAACTGCTCCAGGTTTATGTTCAGATTGGGAAGTTTCACGGCATACTTTGAACATAATGCACCGATAATTCAGGCCCCAAGCAGGTAATGGAATATGAATACAAGTTCTTTACATAATTACTTTCTCCCTGACACTTACTTCTGGTCTAAGCAAACTGTAGAAGGATCAGCTTGCACTCGTAGGGCCCGATCCATCAAGGATGACAGGATCATGCCCTTAGCATGGTAAAGCCAATCTAATTGCTTTACTTCTAACAACAAACAGAATTTCAAAAACAAAAATATTACCTGAGGGATAAGATACCATGAAAACCTTCATGAAACAATCTTACAAAACCACTAAAAAGCATGGCTATTAAAAGGACACTGCCAGTTTCAAATGAGTTCCAAACACTGGATCTTATAAAAATACACTTTTACAAAACCTAGGACTAACAGAAAAGTGTCCATGATCATCATCATCATTTTTTCATTCCAATGGCATTGTGTACTTTAACAAACTAACATATTTCCTTGATGCGTCAGGAAACTAAACATTACAGCATTGTGCTAGTGCAGGGAAATACAGACGTGAAAATAAATAGAAACCAAATAGAAACAGATGTGATGGGACTAAATAGCCCTGATGGGTTACAAGTGGAGGGAAGGGAAACCCAGATCATTTGGGGTTAGGAGCAGGGGAAGAAGGAATTATGGCTATATGATATTGTTCCCTCATTCCCCCACCCACAGTGGCTCAGCTGGCGCTCCAGATGTTGCAGGGAAGGGAACCCACTGTGAGATCCTCCATCCACCCAGCCTCCTGGGAATTTGAGAAGTTAATGCTGACCCTATCAGTATTCATTTACATGGATCCATCTGTTATACTGTAAGCAATTTGGCAACAACACCTGGGGGAACCCATGGGACGTATATTTTTGTCAGAGCCACACTGTCATGGAGGCTAAAAGAGGGGCTGGAGGCAGTGCAGAGCCATGGAAAAGCTGGACCTCAGCAGATCTGCTGCCTAAGCAGCCAATTTCCCTGCTGCTTCTGTGAGAAGAGAAAACTCCGCATCCCAGTGGGAAAGATATGAAAGGAACCCCACAAGTGCAAACTGATGATGTTTCCTGTTCCCTGGGAAGGGATAAACTATGTGTGAGACAATATGACCCAGAGGGACTAGTTACTGTAGTTTAATTGTGCAAACTGGGAGACAAGTAAAATGTAAAAAAACAACCCAGTGGAAAATAAAATAGATTTCCGTTGTAATTTGAGCAAGAATTTTTTTAAAGTATGATTTTCAACCTGGTAGTGTCCCTTTAATATTGAATGAAATAAGTCAGTCTGTAACTAACACACATGCTTTCATCTTTTTACCTTCTTAACATTGTTAATTTCTCAGCAATATTGAGTTACACTAGGCTGCTTGTACTTTAGATATAACAGAGGTAAATGTGAAACAGTACTTCTCTTCTGAAGTTCCAGGCTGCGCTTTCTGCTAACATAAGAGCAGCATGTGAAGCATGACCAAGCTTTAGAAGGAAGTCTAAGAAGAGCAGCCAAAAGGATGGATAAAAGATCAGTCTCTGTTGGCTTTTATTTTATAAAAGTTCTTTCAGCATACTAGAAAATAGTGCTTAAAAATGAAAATGTTTTAAGGGAAGAAGAAAAGTGATTTTTTTAAAATCCAAATTTAAATGGCTACAAACCCTAATGATTTTTTTTTTGTCTCATTCCCAACCCCCATCGTTGGCCTGTTCCCATTTTCTTCCTATAGCAACCATTATTCTGGTAACGTGTTATGTAGAGAGGCACCGATCTCACAACAGTATTTACTTTTGTTAGACTTATATACAAACCATGGATATAGATGGGACATGGTGCTAATACTGCATTGTAATTACTGATCTAAATCCAACCAGAATAATAATAAAAAAATCCACAGAATTTAGGATTTTCCTTCTCAAGACCACATGCTGTTTGCTTTATACTGTTATGAACTGCAAGCCTCAGGGTATGGCTACACTTACATTTTTGCAGCGCTGGTAGTTACAGCTGTGGTCATACAGCTGTGTAGGGCCAGCGCTGCAGTGTGTCCACACTGACAGCGACCAGCGCTGCAGTGTGTCCACATTTGCAGCATTTGCAGC
>NC_133771.1:66962662-66976174 GCF_003597395.2 Chelonoidis abingdonii
TACTCTCGAGTACGAGTAAAACGGCAAGGAGGTCACGAGTATGCCGGTGTACATCGTTAGCAGTTATGTCAGAGGTTTGAATTATGTCCTTATCCATTGAAGTTGGATGTAATCAATGCTCTGCATTGTATTCAGGTAATATGTGACATGGTGATGTTAGGGGTTGAGTGGCATAGCGGTTATACGGGTCGTATGTTCTAGGGCGTAGGTGAACATGATGGTGTGGGGGTCAAGCTGGTGTAGGTAGAAGGAACCAGGATGCTCGAGATAGTAGGTGTTTGACGATAACAGTGGGGGCACTAAATGGGTTGAGCTTTCCCCTGGGTGGATGGAGGAGGAAGGCACGGTAAGTTAGCATCTGTTCGTGCATGGCTACATTGACTGACATCGGTCTATAGTGGCATTCAGGATGACCATTAGGCAGCGCGCAATTTGTGCTTGCTCTTGTAGCCCAATTCCTTTCTCCTTGGCAGCCTGATTCCTTTTCGCTGCTTCATTTCCCCCAGATCTTGGCATCACCATATTTATTATCTGTCCGGAATTACAGTTAAACTGCTTTTCACGAGCTCCCCTTCTCTTCTTTGGTATTTTTTCTTACGTTTCAGTAGTTTTCAGAGTCTGCGCTGATGGAGCAGTATCCATGGTCACTTTTAAAGAAAAACACAGGAGCTAGATAACTTTTACTACAGAGCCTGTATTGTTTTTAAGACTATTGTTGTAGCATCACTGACACATTGAGAGCATAGCACAGAGAGGCTGCAGCTGCAGAGTAGAAATGAGTGAGTTGCCCCAGACGCGGCCCACCTGGGAAGGGGGCTGCTTGACTCTGGGATCAATGGGGAAAGCAAACCAGAGCTAGAGGGAAATAGCACTGAACCCTACACCCACATCTGCCACAGCCAGGTACTCCTCAAGCGCGTTCTTGCAACACGCGCCCACCTGGGAAAGGGGGGCTGCTTGACTCTGGATCAATGGGGGAAAGGCAAGACAGAGCTAGAGGGAAAAGCAACTTAAACAGTATCCCTGCAATTCTCACAGAATTGTTATCCTTCGCCAACTATCCGCTGCTCCGGGTCAGTCGGAGAAAAGAGCGGGGGGGTCTTCATACAGCTATGGGATTCCGCCCTGGTCCCTACGCCATAGCTTGCCTATGTGCAGCAATGTCCCCCACCCCTCACAGCACAATGGCGTGGACGCGTTAGGCCTAGACTGGGACAGAGGCTCACGGTGGCTCTCCCTTAATAAATTGCACAAAGCGCATTGCACGCTCTGGCTGAACTTTTTGAAGAGATTACCAAGTGCAAGAATTACACGGACGTTATAGACCCAAATCAAATGGGTCATACCACATCTAGGCATGCTTTGCGAGGCAGCGCCATAGCCCCCTCGCTCCGCAAAGACATTTCCATCCTTATATATAAAAGCTTCTTAACCGGAACAGGTCCTCTGCTGGTTCCCACTACCAAGTCCCAGCGGCTGCGACTGGCTAGCTTCCTCTTGGCTGGAAAATGGCTTCCTGGGATGCAATGGATCCTGGGAAGTCATCCAGAAACCTTCAGTAGCCCTCTCGGGTTCCATCTACACCCCCGCCCTCCCTCCAGGCTCTGAACTTGTCCATCGTGACCTCGCGAATTTGGCAGTGAGGTTTAACATCCAAAGTAATCGCATCAAGCTCCTAGTAAAAACGGCAGGTCTGGGGGCACAACCATGGAGCGGCAGTTATTCCCTGACGTGCTTTGTAGATAGGCACTCCGCAGCTACCTACGGTTAACTCGCTGCCACTGCACCGGCGTCCCTGGTCATAAGCCCCTGTATTGCCAATTGACTTATGATATCTGGGGCCGTAGGTATCATAATTGTCTATGCTGGAGATGCAAGCTGTGCCTGCACAGCTTGCCTCACCCCCAAAACACGATGAGATTCCTGCAGCTTGGCATACCATCCATGCTGGGGCTCGGTTAAGTTGGGCGTGGAGGCATTGTCGTCACTGAGTATGATTGGATTTGATATTGCACTCCAGCCCGTCGCTTTGGAGCAAACAGGGAGGGATTTTAAATTCACCGGGCATTAAAGGTGTGGGCCCACCCTCGACCAAGGGCAGTGATGTGCGAAACGATGACCAGAGAGGCTTAAAAGTATGCTCGGTCACCTCCTAATCACCTTGGAGGTACCAACTACAAGCGCTGGTGGAAGTGTCCACACTGATGACCAGTGCCTGCATCACCAGCAGCTGGATTCACTCAACCCGTAGAACGAACAAGAGTACACCAGCGCTGCAGCACAGGAGTTGCAGCACTGGGCTGGCTGAGCTTTGTAAGTGTGGACACTGAGTAAGTTGCAGCGCTGTAACCCCCTCACCAGCGCTGCAACTTGCAAGTGTAGCCAAGGCCTCAGCTAATCATACAGACTTAAGCAGCACTTATTTTCTACAGCAAATGGTTTAAACTGCTGTAGAAAAAATGTTTGCCTGAGGGCACACGTGTGGGCAGTCTGAAAAGCCACATTTAACTGAGGGTCTGCTGAGTCCCAGCAGTTCCAAGCCAAGTATCTTGTGCTTTGCATTTTTGTGCAACCTTCTGTTTCAGCTGTCCCATGGGACAGATACCAAAGCAGAAATTTATCTCCTTTATGAGGGCTGTTTCAGAGAGAGGAAAGATGGCAGCTGTGCTTCTGCTGTGGTATTTAACTCTGGTCTTAATGGCATTTAAACATGCAATGGGGAAAAGAATGGAAGCTCTGAATAAGAGACTAGACATGGTTCAATCTTTTTAAAAGAAATGGACAAAACAAAGAAAGATTTTTCAAACTCAACTCATGGATTTAGTGTGCACCAAATTAATGGAGTTGTATCTGTCAGAGCTTCTTTGCGGTCTCAGACCACTAGCTGTAACCTATCTTGAACTAGGAACCCATGTTCCTCCCCCCTCAGACCAGGGATTTAGGTGCAATTCCTCCTGCAATTCACTGTGATCACCTGAACAAGTCTAAGGCCATGTCTACACTAGCACTTACATCAGCAACACTTTTGTTGCTCAGGGATGCGAACCCCTCCCCCCCAGCAATTTACACTTTGCCAGCATAAGCACACGTGTGCAGTGCTATGTCAAAGGGAGACGGTCCCGCCAACATAGCTAGCGCTGCTCATTGAGCTCTCTCCAGTTGCAGCTACACGAGTGCTCTTACAGTAGCACAGCAGTATTGGTACAGCAGTGTCGCTGTAAGCTTGCGAGTGTAGACATGGCCTTAGTTTAGTTCAGCACTTGCCTCCTATTCTCTCTCAGGGGGAATGACTACATTAACCAGTGACCAACCCACCTTCATAAAGCAAACCATTCAGAACAAAAAGCTTTACAGAAAAAGCACATCATAAAAGAACAAACAGCTTACACACATTCTTCTCTGACCATACTGATCTACTACACGCTAGGTTTTAAAGTCCTTCAAACCCTTTCTGCAGGATATGTGCGTCCTGTCCCAGTGCCCACTTCTGCAAGAGCTAAATTTAGCCCCACAAGTCTATAAGTTATCTGTATTTCAGCCCAATAAGGAAAATAAGTCCCTTCATGGACAGGAGCGGTCCTAGACTAGCTGTCAGCAACTGGCCCCCTCGGTGAACCATGCAATCGGCACCCTCACCCCTAAACCCCAAGGGCAGATCTAAGCTGAGGTTTTTTGGTAAACTGGGAAACATTTTTCCCGTTTTTCCCCTTTAATTTTTTTTAAGCTTTTTTTTTTTTTTTTTTTTTTAAAAACAGAGGTTTAATCATTCAGTTTGTCCGTCCGTCTGTCTGTCCAACCAACGTTTGTGAGATCAGATAAAATAGAGACATGAAATTTTCAGAATCGATTTGTACATGACAGCTAGATGATACTTCAGTCCAATTTCAAATAAAAATACATTAAAATGTTAATTATAATTTTTATTGTTACAAATCCAAAATCTTTATTTTAATCTTTATCATTATTACAAATTCTTTAACTGCCATTACCACCACATCCAATATAGAAAGAAATAAAAAAACTCTTCAATGAACTTTAACCTGTATTTATAAAACACTCTGAATAAACAACACTCTGTGCTCTTAAAGCACGACTTTTATTGCTTTAAAGTTTTGAAAATTCAGTCACTACTTTTAGATCCAGTTTTCCATCTATTTCATACTCTATTGACATTGTGGCAAGTCCAACAAGTCTCTCTTGCACCATTGTTGAATGCAGTTATGTTTTTATCTATTTTAACTTTGAGAAGCTACGTTCCCCACTAGCTATGGAAACTGGCAAAGTTAAAAGAATGTGTAGAGCTATAAAAATGTTTGGAAAACTGTCTGAGTTTATTTTCACAAACAAACTTCTTCAGGAGTGGAATGTTTCTTAAATCGTCTTGAAAAGCCTGAAGCTCACTACACAAATCTGTCGCATCAATGTCTTTTGAATGTCCATGAGTCAATGCCAACTCCAGTTTTATACAAAATTCACTTATCTGTTTTGCTGTTTTCTTTTGCAAGCTGTGGATATCATATAGAAAGACAAATACTGACTCTAGCTGCTGCATCTGTTGAAATCTTTCATCAACCGAGTGAATAGCGGCATCAAGGACTGCGAAGTAGAAATTCACTCTGAACCTTTGTTTTGGGTTCTGAATGGATGTGTCTCATCCTTCATATGAAAACTGCTGTTTCTTTTGCTGAATGCGAACCGGCTCTGGTTCAAATTCTGTTAGAAAGTCTATTTCTTCAGCAAGCTTGAGAGAATCTACCAGTGTTCTTTCAAACCGTCCATCACTTCTGAATTCCTCTAGAATATTTTTAGTTTGTGGCAGTTTTTGAAGAGTAGAATGTATGCTCAAGTTCTTTTCCTGAAGCTGCTTACTAGTGAGGTTAATCTCAAAAAGGATATTATACCACAAAATGAGTCACAAATTTGAACTTGGAAAGGCCATTTGCAAGAGTTTCCGCATCTGAACGTGCCATATTGCCAGATGATCCAGTAAAGGTAGTATCATCAGAAATTTCACTTAGGGCATTATAAATGTTTCCAAGTTCATAGCAAAGAGGCTTCAAAGCATCAATGTGACTCTCCCATTTTGTCTGACAAAGTGGTTTCACAGTTAGAGAATTCACATGGCGAGTCAGAGTCTCCCAACGGCGTGCTGAGCCTGAGAAAACCACAAACAGATTACACCAGGTCAAAGAAACTGCTTGCCTCCAAACAGCATCTAGCAGCATCATTGACAACCAAATCAGAGAATGTGCACTGCAAGGAACGAAAAAGGCCCTAGGACTGATTTCCAACATTCTCCTTTGCGCACCATTGTCTTTACCCTTCATATTAGTTCCATCATCAGTGTCTTGGCCATGTAAGTTTTCAACAGATAACACTGTTTCAAGCTTTTGTGAATAGTTTCAGTCATAAATGCTCCAGTTGTCTCCTTTCAGTGGTACAGAACCCAAAAAATGTTCCTTTATGAGCACTTCAACATTATCTTCATCTGCAGACTTTTGCATATCCACAAAACGAACGATCATCATCATTTGTTCAACATGACTCACATCTGCTGTACAGTCCAGACTTTTTTCTTGTTTCATTTCCACGAGAATTTGCCACACACTGTCATCACATCTGGGCCATGAAGCTGGGTCCCCATACTGTAACTTGTTTGTAATTTCCCCATCCTTTCTTTCCTCAACTTCAGTTACTTCAATTTCTGCATGTCTCTCCACTTCCATATCAGTCTGATGCTGTGAGCTGCCTTCATCCAGACGTAAGTTTCCATCATCTTGAGTTTCCAAACTGCTTTTTTGTGGATGTGAGCTACCCTCATCTCTAAGTAAAATTCCTTCATCTGGATGCTGTGAACTGCTTCCATCTTTATTTGGATTAAAGAGAAGATATTTCAGGAAGGATCTCTGCTGTTTTGCTTGATCCTTCTCCTTCTCAGCCTTTCATTTATGATACTCCACTCTTGAAGGTTTTCTTTTTCCTCTTTCTGCCATGGGGCATTTGAATATTGTTATGTACTGTGCTCCCGACTGCAAGCATTATAGTGTTAAGGATGGCTGACACACGCACCACATGGTTGGCAATTTAAACCACATTGCAGCCATCCCAACATGTCTTTTCACTGCTTAAAGGTTCAGTGATTAGTAAATTACACTCACTTACCTATTAAAACAGTTAGTTACAGCGTTTATGCAGAAACAAAATGACCTTTTTTGCACTTATAACCCGACATCGGTTGTTTGTAAAGTAATCCTTCTCCTTACGGTTACCCGCTTGGAGTGTGACGTCATGACTTTTGTAGTCTATTAAGCGTTAACACTTTTACTTTTCTTTTATGGACCTTATTTATTACATGTGAACCAGTCATAACAAAGAAAAGTTCATAATTATACAGCCTGATAATAATGCTAAAGTTTAATAACGCTTAAAGATACTCACATTTGGGGTTTATAATGCCAAAAGACGTTATTCTTTATTCTTTGGCACCAAGAAACACAATTTTCCACAGTATTCACTTGATTCTTAACCATCTACCTGTGATGTGTGTTAAAATGACCATTTGACATGTATCAACTGACAATATCTCTGCTCTACAAGAATTTCCAGCTATCCGACCTTGATGTATATTTGTGTTAGGTGTCACTAGCATTGCAGCTCTTGCCACTGGTGGATGTGTTTCACTGTGGTTGAGTTATTGCTTACCAAAATTGAGGAGTGGTTCATCCTGATCCTACGTCACAAATTGAAAAAAAAATTTGCTAAAATATTATTTTTGCAGTAAATAAAAGATTTGACATATTAATAAATTCTCAGGGATGTAGAGAAATGAATTATAATTAATATTCCCTCCATACGCGCACGGGAATTGAAATAATGACATCGTTATTTTATTTGTATTTTTTTCCATCTTTTTTTCATTTTATTGTTTTTTTAATTTGATTTTTTCCTTGAATTTGGCACCCCATTTAACTTGGCACCCTAGGCGACTGCCTAGTTCGCCTATATGGACAGGCCGCCCCTGTTCATTGAGATATCCTAGAGAATGTGGACTATGCAGGTTATCACCGTTTTCTTTGCAAAACTAGATACCTGACCTTGCTGGGGCTGACAGACAGAATCTGTTAGTCTTATTTTTTTCTTGAAGGCTACCATTTAAAATACCACTCATAAAATAAAATCCATGTGAGTGGCTTGTAGAACACTGCACCTGTACAATAGTATATTCAAACACCCCAGGATTAAGAACATGGCGTTCTGACTGCTTCTTCCCTGGAATGCCAGAGGGGATAGTTTAATGGTCTAAGCATCAGGCGTGGAAACCATAGTTTTAAATTCCAGTAGAGTCAAATCAGCTTTCGTTCCCTCTCAGGTAGATTAACAGAGTACGATGGATGTTATGGGTCAAGTAGGTCAGAGGAGAGGTCTAAAACCAATGTGCTATAAACTCTATTTAGACATTAGAGATCCCATTCATTTTTTGTGAAAGATGGGGGCT
The DNA here is from genome assembly GCF_003597395.2 of Chelonoidis abingdonii. NCBI lineage: Eukaryota > Metazoa > Chordata > Testudines > Testudinidae > Chelonoidis > Chelonoidis abingdonii. Next base: position 66,970,158 of record NC_133771.1, read on the forward strand.
TGCCCAAGCGTGCTGTGCAGCATGCCATACGCTGCTGATTAGCATGGCTGCTACTCTCGAGCCCATTGGTGGTTCCATGTGCATGTACATGGTGAAGTATTCTGGGCTCCTCTGGATGAAAACTGCTATCTAAATGCAATTTATTGTCACTGTACTCTGCACCATGCCTCACAATAACTAATCACCCCACAAAAATTAATCCTCCTCCAATCAAGGTCCATCTCCAGTATCTCTTAGCATTCAGGGACTTCTTTGCTGTGGCAGCAGGCTCAGTTCCCTGGCAATCCTGCTGAGAGTACTGTTCCCAAAGGGAGGGGAGATTGCTGCATGCCACAACTGGCCCTACAAAATCTCCAGTTTCTGCTCTGCAGCCCCAGCTCCTCAGTTATGGGTAGGGGCTGGGAGGCAGAGAACCCACTTTAGGGCCAGGAGGAAGAAGACCTTTTCTGCCAGTTCCCAGTTCTGCTTCTTAACCTCCCTGAAGCAACATCAGGCTCAGATTCTTTTCATTTTTATATGTAACCAGTGAGGAATCTGGAGATAGCAGTGGATGGACTAGCGGTTTGGAAATAGAAGTGGAAAGCCGAAGTCTCTTGCTAAAAGCTGGAGTTTAGACAGGTCTGCAAACTAGGTCAAATCGAGAGTTGGGGACCGGTCATTGCATCAGCAAGACTCTCATAAAATCTAGAAACAGGAGTTGTGGTTCCTCAGACTCTCCACAGAACATGTCCTTTCCATGTTAAGTTAATCCTGTTATCAGTAAGGTACTGCACTGACAATATATCAGAGTTATTTGATATTAATGTTTGAGGTCAAAGAATTTTTGTGTTTTAACATTAAACGAAAATATCTCTCTCTCTAACCTCCTCCCCTTCAACTCAAACTATTTGTCAGAAGTTCATTTGTTCAGTGATATGCTGAGGACACTGGTTTCACCATCTTATCAGCTCTTAGGTTTTTCTATAGTACCCATCACTAAGACAGATAGGTAACACAGATGGCTATTATAGTTAATTTGAAGAGCGGCAGTGGAGGTCACTCTCAGGGATATACCATCTTTAGTTTGGCCAGACAGTTCTTTCAGATTATGTTAAAGTTGGATTGCATATTTAAGGGAATCTTAATAAACTTGTATGGGTGGATTTCATTTTGTTTACTTATAATATTCCAGCAAATATGTTTACATCAGTTAAGCTGTTTCTGTAACTTGCCAGCTTTTGTCTTTCATTTCCTCTCCCATAAATCTGAAGGCTCAGAATGTACACGTTTATTCCACTTGTTCCCCATTCGATCTGACTGTCAGTAAAAGCTCTAATAAGGAGCAGAGAGATATAGCGATGTGAAGAGAAGCTGTTTGCTTAATATTCCACCTCCGTTGGCACAGCGAGAAAGGGTATAGTTTATTTTTGTTTTATTTCCCACAAAGTGTCTCATTTACATCTGAAATGAAACTGTGTGCTAAAGACTTAGGTTGAATTATAGTGTAACATCTCATATCCTCTTATTTGTTTGAGAGTTGGTGATGCTCCTAAAAGTGATAAAGTTCTAAAAGGCTCTGCTACATATAGAAATATTTTATGTAACTTTTGCTGAAAATAAAGCTATTATAAGCCACCTGTGACATTTGCATGTAGCCCAATTTTTAGCCTCTGTCTATATGCCAAATTGAGACACCGGAGAGCTGATTTTAGAAGTTCTGAGGACCACTCCAAGAGAGTAAATGTGGATATCCACAGCAACACAGTCAATTTTTATAGCATTACCACGCTTTGAGAAGAACGGGACTCCCTTCTGCATCACGGTCAAAAGGGAGTTCCAGGTTTATGGAGCAGCATGGAAGAAGTCATGGACATGAGACAGGGAGCAGTATACAAAGGGAAAGGTGAAGTGGGAGGCACTGGCAGAGCAAAAGGAGAGAGAGGAAATAGAAGGAAATGAGAGCAGAGCAATAGACAGGGTAAGGTTGTGGAAGAACAATCACAGATCTTTTTTTTCCATAATAAACCAAACAAAATTAAGTTCCACAAATAACAGAATATAACATACTAGAAAAAGTACTCTGACCTACCGTGATATATAGATAGAGTGTTGTGAGTGTCATTTTTATGGCAGAATGGCCTTTCCTAAAATAAAGGTTTCCCCTAAAGATGACCAGACTCTGCATTCACTTGATCTCCTTTAGAAGTTCCTTCCATAGTTGGATCCCCTTGACTGGGAATGCTTTATTCCCCATTCACATGCACTTGTCTAGGACTTTATGATCTGCACTGTCCCAGAGGAGTGCAGATGTCATGGTGGTTCAGAGATTTATAAGGGATACCAAAAGTTGCACCATGATGGAAGATTCTCTTCAATTTGCTTTGCAATTAGACAACGTCTATAGTTGTAAGACTTCAAGTCCCCGCTGCTTTGCTAATGGGATCATCACAGATCTGAGTGTAAAGAGCTAATTCTCCCACAGGTAATGTACTTTCAAGAGATGCTTGGAGAAGATGCACCCTTAAACATAATGAAGTCAAATATAATTATATTAAGACTCCTTAAAAGGCAAAAATCATCCAGCATGGGCAACATAAAATAAACATTTAATATCTAAAAACTGCATTACTAAACTGCCTAATGAGCCATTCTTCATGCCACTGAAAGTTTTTAAATACAGAATGATAAAAAATGATTTCAATAAAACTTAAATACCCATTACCAGAAGTCACATAGTGGATTCTGGCTTAAAAGTAAACATGTTTGTTCACAGAGGAAAAGACAATGGTAATAGACAAGGACAGATGATTTCCTATATCTCCTACTGGAGTAGGTTATAATTTTACTGAAGATTCCACACCTACTTACTTCATAAAAATAAACATCAGTTTCTGAAACAGCAGAATACTAACAGATATCACAAATATGACTCTCAACACTTCCACCCCATCATAAATTACTCTTTAAAATGCAGTGGCCATACACATTAATGCTGCTATTATTGTGACATATCACACCACCACTATGTCTTCATGATAGCTCTTTCAGTGGTCGTTGAACTGGACACATTCCCCCTCCTCCCAAGGATTTTGCTGGGGGATATTTTGCCTTTTAATGTATTTGTGAGCATTTGCTCTTTATAACTCCCTCCTCTGACAATTTGTAACACTCATAAACAGTGTTCCCCCTTCCAAGCTCTTCTTCTTCAGCTTTTCTTTTCTCTCTCTCTCTCTGGTGTATAATCACTTCTGTTGTCACTTTCTGTGTGAGTTAATTTAGAATATACTCTCCTCGCAGCATGGAACACGCCTTTATTTTTCAGCAAAATTCCATGCACAACTATTATCTATAATAAAAATAAATAACAACAACAACAATAATTAATAATAGCTGATTTTCCATGACTCATTGTGAGGCCTTTGGCAGAGTCAGGACTTTCTGGCTCTCAATCCTATGCTCAGATTATGACTCTCATGTTACAGATTTACAAATGCACTAATAAGATGTTCATATAAACAAATTGCACTAAATAAATATATAAATAAATGACAACCAGGAGAAAAACAAGAATTTATTCTCTCTTTGATTTGGCTGACTGATGTTGCAACAACAGCTAAATTTGTCTGTGAGTTAAAATTGGTTTGTAAAAAGTGTAGTTTATAGGATGGAAAAAGACATGAATGAGGCAGAAAGACAAGAAAGGAAAAGAAACGAAGAATATTTTATGGAATCCTCACTTCTTAATATGGTTGTGAACTTGAGCAAAAGTTCTTGGATTTTCTTAAGAGAAAAGGAATTTAATCACTTTGTTTTATAACTCTGGAAATGAAGCGTTTGGCTGGGAATGGGGGTGCAGTAGGACATTCACATGCTTGAAGAGTTAGATTTGGGATGCTTGCATTTCAGAGGGATTGCTGGATGACTGCAGTGACACTGAACACCGCAGGAATTATGCAAACATCAGATAGGGCACAGTCATCTGTTTCAGTGGCTAATTTGACTACATTTCAAATATATCCTGAGAGTACCCTGCACTATAATAGTCTGTTTGACTTGGAAAATCTGTTCCCTCAAGACCACCTATAATTAGCTATGGATGATGCACACTTGGAAGACAAATATAGACACCGCAGAGGTGATGCATCACAGCCTGAAAATAATTAATGCTCATCCTAGTAATGCCACCTACACCAAGAGACTTCGGAACAGTTTATGTCCCATAATGTCACAAAGGAATGGGGAAATCATTTTTCATATCCACAGAAATAGGTCACCATAAACATTTTGAAAAAGAATCTGAGTGAAAATAAAATGCATTTCGTGACAGGTTGTACTCATTATCACACAAAATAAGACTTCCATGTGGACTTTCAAGGGACTCCAGCCACCCTGCTTCAAACATGAAACACATTCCAAAACAAAACAGATAATAAAGCTATTAAAGTGATTTTGCAGTTAAAAAATATATATACATCATTCAGGAACAGAACAGCTCAAGAGCAGTGGGCTATGTAGAGACTGTAAAAAGCAACAGAGAGTCCTGTGGTACGTTATAGACTAACAGACGTATTGGAGCATAAGCTTTCGTGGGATGTGAGGTATTCACACAAACGAAAGCTTATGCTCCAATACGTCTGTTAGTCTATAAGGTGCCATGGTACTCTCTGTCACTTTTTACAGATCCAGACTAACACGGCTACCCCTCTGATATGTAGAGACTGTTGCCTCTAGGTTACAGGCTCAAATCCAGTCCAACACACAAGGTACCCAAAGTCTTTACTATTTGTTCAGCAGTTTATTATTATGATTTGCATTACAGTGGTGCCTAAAGGCTCAGACTTATATGTGAAGAACATTTGTAGTCCCAGCCCAGCTCTTAGAGGATAGGTGCCCAAATCACAAAACAACCACCGCCACAAACAACAGCCTTGTTAGCAGTCCCAGAAGGAATTGAATGAATCCTGATTGAAACATTGTTCATACTTATAGATGCTCCCTTTCAGGTTAGCAATGAGTAAGGCCCTACCAAATTCACAGCCATGAAAAATGCATCATGGACTGTGAAATCTGGTCTCCAACATGAAATCTGGTCTTTTGTGTACTTTTACCCTACACTATACAAATTTCACCAGTGTTTCTCAAACTGGGAGTCCTGAATCAAAAGGGGGCTACAGGAGGGTCGCAAGTTTATTGTAGGAGGGTCACGATATTGCCACTCTTACTCCTGCACTGCATTCAGAGCTGGGTGGCCAGAGAGTGGCAGCTGCTGAGGCCTGGTCTACACTACGAGTTTATACCGAATTTAGCAGCGTTAAATTGAATTAACCCTGCACTCGTCCACATAACAAAGCCCTTTATATCGATATAAAGGGCTCTTAATACCGGTATCTGTAATCCTCCCCAACGAGGGGAGTAGCGCTGAAATCAGTATTGCCATGTCGGATTAGGGTTAGTGTGGCTGCAATTCGATGGTATTGGCCTCCAGGCGCTATCCCACAGTCCACCATTATGACCACTCTGGACAGCAATCTTGAACTCGGATACACTGGCCAGGTAGACAGGAAAAGCCCCGCAAACTTTTGAATTTCATTTCTTGTTTGCCCAGCGTGGAGCGCCGATCAGCACGGGTGACCATGCAGTCCCAGAATCCAAAAAGAGCTCCAGCATGGACCATACGGGAGATACTGGATCTGATCGCTGTATGGGAAGACAAATCTGTTCTATCAGAGCTCCATTCCAAAAGACAAAATGCCAAAGCATTTGTAAAAATCTCCAAGGCTATGACAGACAGAGGCCACAGCAGGGACTCAACACAGTGCTGCGTGACAAGCGCAAAGGAAAGCCAAAGAATCAAATGGACGCTCACGGAAGGAGAGGCAACTCATGACTGTAGCTATCCCACAGTTCCTGCACTCTCCGAAAACCATTTGCATTCTTGGCTGAGCTCTCAAAGCCTGAAGGATCAAAAACATTGTCGTGGGTGGTTCAGGGTATATGTCGTCAGCCCCTCCGTGAAAGAAAAGGGAAAAAATCGTTTC
>NC_133771.1:66983566-67014649 GCF_003597395.2 Chelonoidis abingdonii
CACACCACAGACTGGTCCAGCCACCAATGTAGGGAGTGTAGGACGTCCTGAGGAACTGTGACAATCGTATCCAAAGGACGCCTGGCTGGATGGAGCTGAGCAATGAGCCAGGACTGGAGGGACCTCAGGCGGAGCCGTGCATATCCCGTGACAAACGTGCAGGCCACTATGTGGCCCAAGAGAGTCAGGCAAGTACGTATTGAGGTCAAAGGCGTTGTCTGCAACCGTCGGATGACGGCCGTCAAAGCCTGGAACCGTGACAGAGGAAGAACGGCTCTGGCCAGAGTAGAGTCCAGAATGGCGCCGATAAACTCTATCCTCTGAGTGGGGGTTAGAGTTGACTTTTTGGCATTGAGCAGCAGGCCTAGGCTTACGAAAAGTCTCCTGACCACTTGGATGTGTGTGAGGACTTGCTCCTCTGAGGATCCCCGGATCAGCCAGTCGTCGAGGTATGGAAATACATGTACGCGACTGCGGCAAAGGTGGGCAACGATTACAGCCATACACTTGGTGAACACTCTCGAGGCCGCAGAGAGGCCAAATGGGAAGACCGCGAATTGATAGTGGCGGCTGTTGACGATGAATCAAAGGAACCTCCGGTGGGGCGGGAAGATGGCTATATGGAAGTAGGCGTCCTGCATGTCGAGGGCAGCGTACCAGTCTCCGGGATCCAGGGATGGGATAATGGTCCCCAAGGATACTATACGGAACTTCAACTTTACCAGGTATCTGTTGAGCTCCCGCAGGTCGAGGATAGGCCTGAGGCCTCCCTTGGCCTTGGGGATCAGAAAATATCGGGAATAGAACCCCTTACCTCACTCGCTGTCTGGAACCTCCTCTATGGCTCCTTTGGCGAGGAGCGTTTGCACCTCCTGGAGGAAGAGTTGCTCGTGAGAGGGGTTCCTGAAGAGGGACGAGCGAGGGGGGCGGGAGGGTGGGTATGAAACAAATTGCAGATGGTATCCAAGTTCCAACATGCGTAAGACCCAGCGGTCCGATGTTAGCTGGGACCACGCCGTGAGGAAGAATGAAAGACGGTTGGAGAAGGGAGGAGATGGATCCATGGGAGGAACTGGTACAGCGCCCTCGGGCGCACCTTCAAAATGAAAGTTTCAGGCCGGAGGAAGGCTTGGAGGAGCTCTGGTTCTGTCCTCCCTGATTGCCCGATTGTCTACGCCGGCCATTTCTATTCCGCCGCCTGGCGAAGTCTTGCCTTTGCCTGGGCTGGGGGTAAGGCTGGTGTTGTTGCTGAGGCCTGAAGGGTCTGCGCTGGGTGACAGGTGTATGCATCCCCAACGAACGCATAATGACCCTATTGTCTTTAAGGCTTTGACAGCTGAGGGTCAGTCCTTGTCGAGAACAAGGCCCGTGCCGCAAACGAAGGTCTGGAATGGTATATTGGAGCTCCGGAGAGGGCCAGAGACCTGTAGCCAGGAAATGCAGGCATAGTAACGCCGGAAAGCTAGAGTTCTGACGGCCGAATCTGCCGGCATCCAAAGCCCGCCTGCAGGAAAGTTCTTGCGACCTTTCTTGCCCTGCGTCAAGGATCGCAGAGAACTCACTGAGCGCATCCTGCGGGAGCAGCTTTTAAATTGTCCACCGCGCCCGGTGCTTATAGGTGTAACGGCTAGTAGAGCCGCGGGTTGGACATCGCAACTGAGGCGCCCGCAGAAATGACCTTGCCGGCAGAGCAGGTCCATGCGCCTCGCCTCTTTAGACTTGGGGGCCGGGGCCTGCTGAGATGGCGTTCCGTCTCGTTCACAGACTGGACGACCGAGGGAACACGGGAGTGGGTGACATACAGATATTCAATAGCCTTCGAGGGCACCAATGTACTTGCACTCCACTCCGCGAGCAGAGGGGAATGGATGCCGGTGACTCCAGATGGTCCGTGGCATGGCTTGAATGGTCCGAATAAAAAGGAAGGGCGACTTAGTGGGTGCGTCGGCCCGAACAGTATGCTCACTACCGGGCTTCATCTCAGAGACCTCTCAGCCTGCAAATTCATGTTTTGCGTCCACGCGCCTGAGGAGGGTACTGATGTGGCCCTGGAGGTCAAGTGGAGGGGGACTGGTGGATTTGTTCCCCGCCACTGCCTATCCGGGGAGGACGACCGAGGAGAGACTGGCCTGGAGCGATCTTGAAAAGGCTTGCCTGGAGCACTGCGATCTGAACTGGAGGGTGCTCAGGGTTTGAGGCGAGAGAACCTCTCCTCTGTAGGGGAAGGAGGGGACAGAAGATGTGGCTCGGAGGCCTGTGTTCGGAAGCTGACGAACGCGGGGGAATCTGTTGAGGGCCCTGGGCTTGGTGTACGACCAGGGAGTCCAGAACCCCACCGCTGCTGCGGACATACTCCTGAGGCTGGGCCTCGTGAAACAGAGCAACAGGCCTGTGGTGTCCAGGTACGCGCTGTCCCGCTTGTGGAAGAGACCGACGGCTGGCGTACGCCAGGGAGAGAGGAACGGGACTGGTACGGGTCCATTGCTCCTGCGGTGGAGACCTCCTCCGGTGCACGGAGATCGGTGCCGGGAGTCATAACGGCACCCGCGGATCAGGACCTGGACCTGCCACCCAGCTCGGTGTCGGAGTCGACCTGGATCTGGACGTCCCGACGTGAGAACAGCTCCTTCCGAATCTCGGCCGGTAACGATGGCTTGAGCGGAGCAGTGCCGGGAGTACGGGACCGGCGTGATAAGGACCTGCACACGAGTAACAATCGGTACCTGAGTGGGGGCCGCGGAGAGCGGTGACAGGGAACTGCGAATGCGTCTGAGTGAGACCTCCCAACGGGAACCGGGAACGGTGCTGGGAACCATTGAATGGTGAGGTGCCGACTCGGGGAATCCAGAGCACGCACTCGCATAGGTCCACTGCTTGCCCTTAGATTTGAGGACCCGCACCGGTTGGTGCTGGGGGTTGGGGCAGCGCAGGCTCCGCAGGGGCGATGAGTCCTAGCCGAGGAGAATGTCTCGGGCGTTGAATGGGACCATCAGCTCGAACCCCAGATCTTAGTGGGAGCTGAGAGGGACTGGACTCGACGGAACCTCCAGGCCCGGAGTCGACGGAATCTCCTGGTGTTGGTGCCGCGCGGCCGAGTCGGTGCCAGGTGTTCCATCCGAGCCTGCTTGGCCGGGGTGGAGACGCTGACAGTGCTTTCCCCGGGCCCAGTGGCGGAGAAAGTCGGTGCCGAGGCGTTTTCGTGGGCTCCGGAGCGGTCCAGTTGCCGTAAACTGAGACGTACCGGTGCGAGCCGAGGTTAAGCGCCGCTCCATGAGGAGAGTCCTTTAGGCACTGGTCTCTCTCCTCTTGGTCCTTTGTGCTTAAACGCCTGCAGAATTCGGCACTTCTCAGAGATATGCAATTCCCAAGGCACTTCAGGCAGGAGTCAGGGGACGCTAGCGGGCATCGGGCTTTTGAAGCCGAGGCATGGTTTGAACGCCTGGCGAAACCGGGCATGAGCCAGGTGCCCGGGTGCAGGGGAGGGCTAGAGCCCCACCCGCTAACTATATACCAAGTAGAATATAACAACTAAAAACTATCATAACTTTAACTATAACCGATAACTATAACTAGTAGAAACAGCAAACAAGGAGAAGCTAGGGCCGTGGAGGACAGCTATGCCGCGGCTCCACAGTTTCAACGACCGATCACGGCGGTAGATGGGAACTGAGGAGGCGGATGGGCCGGCAGGGGTATATCTCAGCCGCCATGGCGGCCGCCACTCTAAGGGGGCGACCTGCCGGCCCGCCCAGAGTGCTAGGTTAAAGAAAAGTCTTCCGACGAGCGTGCATGCGCGTCGCGTTACAATCTACTGGAATGGATATGAAGCAATCACTCGAAAAAGAAACAGAGGTAAAAATCCTTCCAGTAAAAAGAAACATCACCAAGTCCAAAACAAACATAGACAATCCGCTTTGCCTGGCATTACTACAATTGACACATGAAACGACGATTCAGAAAGATTTGGACAGCCTGGATGTACGTCGGTCCTTTTTAGTCCAGAGTGAACAACGAACAAAACAAAAAGCACAAACAAACGACTTCCCTCACCAACATTTGAAGTACTTGGGTCCCCGCTGTTGGTCCTCTGGTCAGGTGTCAGTCAGTTTACTGAGCTTCTTAATCCTTTACAGGTAAAAGAAATATTAACCCTTAACCATCTGTTTAGGACACCCGTAGTGTAGACATACCCTGAGCAGGTGCCCAGTTCTGAAGGCAGTGCCCCACCAGCGGCAACGCAGAAGTAAGGGTGGCAATACCATATCATTCCATCCTTACTTCTACACTGCTGCCTTCAGAGTTGCGTGGCCAGATAGTGATGGCTGCTGGGCCAGAGAGGGCCCACATCTGAAGGCAGCAGTGCAGAAGTAAGGGTGGCCATACCATACCATACCTGCCTTCTGAGCAGGGCTCCTGGCCAGCAGACACACTCTCCAGCCTCCCAGCTCTGAAGGCACTGCTGCCACTAGTAGCAGTGCAAAAGTAAGGATGGCAATACTGTGATCCTGCACCCCAATAACATACACACCACAAACCCCTTTTGGGTCAGGACCCCTACAGTTACAACACTGTGAAATTTCAGATTTAAATATCTGAAATCATGAAATTTATGATTTTTAAAATCCCATGACCATGAAATTGATCAAAATGGACTGTGAATTTGGCAGGGCCTTAGCAATGAGGCTCAGTTAGCCGGTCAATGTATTGTTTATTTAAATAGAGTTTTGCTGTATTAATTTTAAATGGTATTTAGAGTGAATTAGTACATTTAGAAAGCCTGGTTCTTAAAGCATCACAAGGCACAGGGAGTAAAACATTTCTGAGGTCATCCGTATCTACTCACATTTTGTCTTTTAGGATCTTAAACAGCTCTGGAAATTCCAGCTACTCTCTCCAATTAGATCCCTAATTTCCTTTCCACACCAGGTTCTTTGATTCATTAGAATGAAACTCTGCTTGCTTATTGGATAAAAAGTAAAAAGCCTCTAGTAAAACATTGCTCTGAAGCAACAGCCACCTTGACTTATTGTCTCCTCTCTCTCATGTTTTACCCTTACATTCAAACATATTGATGAATCTATGCTTCAGCTCACACTCTGTTGTTCTTTTTCCTCTTTTTAAGTTTTTCAGAGTTTGTTCTTTTTGCTCTCTTCCCAGCAGTTCAATTTTCTCCAGCTTCAGGCAATCACAACAATTACATCTCACTATTCTGTGACCACTTCTTGAATAGATGTAATGCTAGAAATGGTATTATTCAGAACAAATGTTTCTCTTTCACAATGTGGGATTTTCCATTTTAGGATTGCCAATTTTGGTTGGATGTATTGCTGAGATTTCATCACATGCCATAATCTTTAATTAACGATTAATCTTTAATTCCTGGAGACTCCAGGCCATCGTGGAGGGTTTGCAACCCTATTCCAGGTTCATTTTTTATCTTCCTTTTACAAAGCATTAATGACAGTCAATGATACTCAGTTTTTCCAGGTCTTCTTCCTCTTTCCATACTCACTCTTATTTACTGCTTTTAGTATTCAATTTATCACTCAAGGACAAGTGCATAATGAGTCAATTGTACACTAGTATCAATTCCCTTGAGGTATCATTCTCCTGCCTGGATTATTAAACTACAAAACAGAGACTTTGTCAGAGAACTGCGATCATTATAGCTTGTTTGACTGACCCAAGACTTCAAAAATACCATGTAAAATTCTTTCCTAAAGAGGTCATTTACAAATGCACTATTAAAACATTATTTAATTGTATTAAACTACTGAACATATTTTTAAAAATTCGTTCAATGAAAACTATTGTATTAAAGATGTACAAGAACAAGGAATATAATAGAAATACAAACATATGATTATGAAGAATTTAACTAGATATTGGCAAGACTGCTACCTGGATATGATATCAGACAAACTACAGTTATCTATAAACAATCTGAATAAAAAAACCTATGCTTTTCAAGTTTCAGAAGGGTAGCTGTGTTAGTCTGGATCTGTAAAAAGTGACAAAGAGTCCTGTGTCTCTTATAGACCTTATAGACTAACAGATGTATTGGAGCATGAGCTTTCGGGGGTGAATACCCATTTCATCAGACACATGCCTTGTAAGCTTTTCAAAATTATTATCAAAATTATATTAGCCATTTTTGTTTTGTAAACATGAAGAGCCAGCAAAAATTTAAAACTAATTTACCTGAAATGTTTGTAGGAAAAGCCATTCTCTTTAAAATACAATTTTATTTACCTTGTGAAAGAAATGAAAAGGTATTTTGTCTTCAAACTGTAAAAACAAACTTTTTTCTGCACTCTTCCTTTACAATCAGTTCCACGAACATCCATACGCTGGCACAGCAACTTTAGTGATTTCATGTTGAATGTGTTTGTGCATATATGTATTTCGTAAGTGTGTATCAAAATACATATACTGCAAATATACACGAGTTAAACTGAATACACAAGTCAGAACATGCTCTGGCCTTTCATTCAATATATTCTATGATAACATAAAGGATAATTATTTCAAGAACCACATGCTTATTATTTTAGCTTGCTGACTTTAAGGCCAAATTCTGCTACCCTACTCACAATAAGTAGTAGTACCTTATCCTGCAATGTAGGAGTAGGTACTATACTCAGTATGAATAAGGAAGGATGGCAAAATCTGTCTGTTAAATATTTTCAAGGTGCATTAACTTGGTGTTCAGACACAAGTTATGCTTTTTAAAATGTATATATCAAGTAAAGCAGTGGTTCTCAATCATGGGTACGTGTACCCCTGGGGATATGCAGAGGTCTTCCAGGGGTACATTAACTCATCTAGATATTTGCCTAGTTTCACAACAGGCTACATAAAAAGCACTAGCAAAGTCAGCACAAACTAAAATTTCATATAGACAATGACTTGTTTATACTGCTCTACATACTATTTATATTTATATTCCAATTGATTTATTTTATAATTATACCAGAACATAAGCAATTTTTACAGTAATAGTGTGCTGTGACACTTTTGTATATTTATGTCTGATTTTGGAAGCAAGTAGTTTTTAAGTGAGGTGAAACGTGGAGGTACACAAGACAAACCAGACTCTTGAGAGGGGTACAGTAGTCTCCACTGAACTAGAGTAATCTAAAATATGTATTTGTCATCTATCTTAAGTACATATATGGCCACTAACACCATAGTATCTGAGCACCTCACAATCTTTCATGTATTTATCTTCACAATCCCGTTGTGAGGTTGAGAAGTGCTATTACACATATTTTACAGATGAGGAGCTGAATCAGGGAGAGTCTAGGTATGTCTATGCTGTGCACTAAGCCTGGGCTTTGATTCAGATTCGAGCCCAAGCCCCCCTTCTGTCCACAGACAAATCAGTCTGACTCGGATCAGCAAGCACTCATGGCCCGGGACCTAGGACCCTGCTAGGAAGGGGGATGGGGTGTAAAAAGTCCAAGCCCTGTCATCTTGCAGTATGAATACAACTCAAGCTGCAGACCTGAATCAGAAGGTATGTAAAGTGCAATATAGACATTTGAGCATGGCTGTGAGACTCACGTCCAGCAATTGTAAACCCAGGCTTATAATGCCCAAAGTCACCCAGGAAGTCTGAGGTGGAGCAAGAACTTGAACATAGGCATCTCAAAGCCTAGCCTACTCCCCTAACCACTGCAATATCTTCCCTCTTCACCACTTTGGTACATTATATATTCTTTTGGACAACTGCAATATACAAGAGGCCAGATCTGATCCCCTTAATAGCATATTACTCCAGTCAATGGGACACTTTATAGCAGGGCCAGCTTTAGGCCGATTCCCCAGAATTGGACCGTGACTAAGAGGGCCCTGCGCCTGCACCTAAGACAGCCCTGCGCCTTAGGTGCCTTTTTAATATTTTAAATGTTTTTACTCACCCGGTCCGCTCCAGGTCTTTGGTGGCATTTCAGCAGTTGGGGGCTCCTTCGGTGCCGCGGAAGACCTGGAGTAGACCCTCCTTGCTACCGAAGGGCCGTCGAAACCCTGGACCACCGCCAGGTATTCGAATCGGGCTCCGCAGTTCATAAGGCCAGCCCTGCTTTATAGTGTAAAGCAGGGGTAGGCAACCTATGGCACGGGTGCCGAAGGTGGCACGCGAGCTGATTTTCAGTGGCACTCACACTGCTCGGGTCCTGGTCATCAGTGCAGGGTGCTCTGCATTTTAATTTAATTTTAAATAAAGCTTCTTAACATTTTAAAAACCTTATTCACTTTGCATACAACAATAGTTTAGTTATATATTATAGACTTACAGAAAGAGACCTTCTATAAAAATGTTTAAAAATGTATTACTGGTCCCATAAGGCTATGCGAAATGACCTTCAATGAAGAGTGAATAAATGAAGACTCGGCACACTATTTCTGAAAGGTTGCACTCAACCCCTTGTGTAAAGTAATTATTTCAGTGTGAGTGTAAGGGTATCAGAATTTGGCCCAAACCCGATATGTCTACAGATTTATATTTTTAGCTAGACTAAACCCATACCAAAAACCTCATTCCCCCCCCCCCCCCCCCGCATTGAATATCTGCACAACAATTAATTGTTCATCTTGAATTTTTACTGGTTTTGTACCATGAACTTGTTCACCTCAAAACAAAATGCACAGTATTATATATACATACCCAGGACACACATCTGTGGCCTGCTCCTGCAAACACTAACATGTGTGAGCAGTCTGACTGAAGTCAATGGGACTACTTGCATGGGAGACTAAAGGACGTATGATGTGGCAGATGTATCACTTTTTAAGTTCTCTATAATCAATTTTTTCTCATTGGTTTTCTGTTGCTTAAATCTCAGAAGAGATCATTCCAAATATCTCTTATTAATTTTTCTAATTTGTTTTATTACTTCTCTAAAGTCACAAATATATTTTATATACATACACACAGGCATATGCACTATGCATTGTATAGCAGTTACTTCTTTGTTTTAATGCTCTGGCTGATCTATCACTTTCCATTAATAATAACAAAAAACTGTTTTCAAAAAATTAAAACACAGACCTTTAACACCAGAAATGAAATTAAATTACTTAACTGGTAGGTGAATGAAACATTAATGAAATGAACTAGAGAATTTTCCCCTTATGAGGAACATTTATTGAGTGTAATTAGATTCCTTTTATTCAAAATCTATACTTACGCAAGTGTAAAATATTACATCATACCAAAAACTGCAGAGTATAAGCAAGTACTTAACTGTAAGGATCTTTTTTTTCTAACAGACTGAAGACAGTAAATCACCTTCACTGTTTGAAGTATTCAAAGAAGTGATGGGGGGGGAACCCTCCCTTAACCAGCAACTACAGTTCCTAATTCATTTTTCTAATGAATATCCAGCTATCAGAGACTAGTTCAAGCATTTTCTTGCAAAGTTCATATCCAATGGTGTTAATGAGAAACTTTCACTATTACTTCTCCACAATATATCCTGCTGGCCAGTTTACTCATTTGCATCTGTTCTGCACCACTGAAGCCAATGGGAGTTTTGACATTAACTTCAGTAGGGTCAGGTCCTTGGCTAGAGTGTGGGGATAATATCACAAAAGTTTTAGGTACATTCCAATAATGCTATATATAAACAAAGTAAATCAAAACAACAGGAAGTTCATGACTGTGGCTAAGATTTTCAAACCTAGAAGCCTAAAACTAGATTCCCAAATCTATATCAGAGCACCAAACATGATGCCCAATTTTCAAAAAAGACGGTTACTCACCTTTGTAACTGTTGTTCTTCGAGATGTGTTGCTCAAATCCATTCCAATTAGGTGTGCGCGCACCACGTGCACGTTTGTCGGAAGATTTTTACCCTAGCAACACTCGGTGGGTCGGCTGGGCGCCCCCTGGCGTGGTGTCGCTATGGCACCGAATATATACCCCTGCCGACCCATCCGCTCCTCAGTTCCTTCTTGCCAGCTACTCCGACAGTGGGGAAGGAGGGCGGTTTTTGAAATGGATATGAGCAACACATCTCGAAGAACAACAGTTACAAAGGTGAGTAACCGTCTGTTCTTCTTCGAGTGCTTGCTCATATCGATTCCAATCAGGTGAATCCCAAGGCTTACCCAGGTGGTGGGGTCGGAGTGAGATACTGCAGAATGCAAAGCCGAAGGCTGCATCATTTCTGGATTGTTGCACCAGGGCATAATGGGAAGCAGAGTTGTGTACTGAAGACCAAGTAGCTGCTCGACATATCTCCTGGATAGGTACTCGAGCTAAGAAGGCGGCTGAGGAGGCCTGAGCCCTGGTAGAATGTGTGGTAATATGTCCCGGAGGAACATGAGCTAGATCATAGCAAGTACGGATGCACGCCGTTACCCAGGACGAAATCCTCTGAGAATAGATGGGTAGGCCTTTCATCCGGTCTGCCACTGCAATGAAGAGTTGGGGAGTTTTGCGGAAGGGGTTCGTCTGGTCAATATAAAAGGCGAGCGCCCTACGGACATGGAGGGAATTTAACTGCTGCTCCCGACGAGATGCATGCGGTTTGGGAAAGAAGATCGGGAGGAATATGTCTTGACTGAGATGGAAGGCCAATACTATTTTGGGGAGGAACGGTGGATGTGGATGCAACTCCACCTTGTCTTTGTGGAACACCATATACGGTGGGTCCATCATCAGAGCCCGAAGCTCAGAGACTTTTCTAGCTGATGTGATGGCTACAAGGAAGGCTGTTTTCCATGACAGATATAGGAGCGAGCAGGTTGCCAATGGCTCGAATGGAGGAGACGTAAGTCTCGTCAGGACCAGGTTGAGGTCCCAGGAAGGGGCCGGGCGCTGTACTAGGGGGTATAGACGCTTCAAACCATTGAGGAACCTCGAAACCATAGGGTGGGAGAAGACAGAGTGACTACCTTCTCCTGGGTGGAAAGTAGAAATAGCCTCCAAGTGCACTCGCAATGATGAGCTAGCGAGGCCTTGCTGTTTAAGATACCAGAGGTAGTTCAGTATAGTGGGGATGGGAACCTCCGTGGGTGTGGCATTCAGTGTTTGACACCCGCAGGAAAATCGCTTCCACTTGGCCAAGTATGTATCTGAGTGGAACGTTTTCTGCTACCCAGGAGTACTTCTTGCACTGGGGTAGAGCAGCATAACTCAGATTGGGTGAACCATGCAGGAGCCAAGCTGTGAGATGAAGGGATTGCAGGTCTGGGTGGTGAAGCCTGCCGTGGTCCTGAGTTATAAGATCTTGATGAAGAGGCAGGGAGATTGGGTTGGCTATCAAGAGGTCTAGCAACGTGGTGTACCAGTGTTGTCAGGGCCACGCAGGGGCGACCAGGATCAGGCGAGCCCTGTCCCTGCGGAGCTTTAGGAGAACCTTGTGCACCAGTGGGAAGGGTGGAAAGGTGTAAAGCAGCTGGCTCTTCCATGGGATTAGGAAGGTGTCCAATATCGAGCCCGGGGCGAGACCTTGGAAGGAGCAGAACCTCTGGTATTTCCTGTTCTCGCGAGAAGTGAAGAGGTCTATGTGGGGAAAGCCCCACTTCCGGAAGACAGAATGTATAATGTCCAGGCGAATCGACCACTCGTGATACAGAAAAGATCTGCCGAGTTGGTCTGCCAGAGTATTCCGAGCCCCCGGGAGAAAGGACGCTACAAGGTCTATTGAGTGGGCTCTGCAAAATTCCCACAGTTGGATCGCCTCCTGACAAAGGGGGGAGGATTGAGTTCCTCCCTGCTTGTTTATGTAGTGCATGGGCGTTGTGTTGTCCGTAAGCACTGAAACACAACCACCCTGCAGATGTTGCTGGAACGTCTGGCACGCCAGGCGGACTGCTCTCAGTTCTCGGACATTTACGTGCAATGCTAGCTCTTGAGATGACCAGAGGCCTTGCATGCGAAGATGGCCTAGGTGAGCCCCCCAGCCGAGAGATGACGCGTCCGTCGTTAGGGACACTGAAGGGTGCATCAGATGGAACGGCAGTCCTGCACACACCAGGGAGAGTGTTAGCCACCAGTCGAGGGAGCCTAAAATGCTCTGAGGAATGGTGACCACCATATCTATGGTATCTCTGCCTGGGCGGTAAACTGAGGTGAGCCAGGTTTGAAGGGGATGCAGGCATAGCTTGGTGTGCTTGGTTACAAAGGTGCATGCGGCCATGTGACCGAGAAGGCTGAGACAGGTGCGAGCCGAGGTCTTCGGAAAGCTTTGGAGGCTTTTTATAATTGAAACTAATGCCTGAAACCGGGGTAGTGGCAGGCACGCTCTTGCGAGTTTGGAGTCTAGAATGGCCCCAATGAACTCTATTCTTTGTGTGGGCATTAGAGTAGATTTCTCTAGATTGATCATCAGGCCCAATCGCCTGAATGGGTCTGTGATGATGCCCACGTGTCCGGTGCCTTGGGCCTTGGAGGTCCCTCGAATAAGCCAGTCATCTAGGTAAGGAAAGACGTATTTGCCGACAACGGAGGCAGGCGGCCACTACAGCCATACACTTCGTGAACACGCGAGGGGCTGTAGAGAGGCCAAATGGAAGGACTGCAAATTGAAAATGTTGGCAGTGCACCATAAACTGTAGGTACCGTCTGTGCGGGGGATAAATGGAGATGTGGAAATATGCATCCTTCATGTCAAAAGCAGCGTATCAGTCTCTGGGATCCAGGGATGGGATGATGGTCCCCAGGGATACCATGAGGAACTTCAACTTTTTCAAGAACATGTTGAGTCCTCGCAGGTCCAGGATGGGTCAGAGACCTCCTTTTGCCTTGGGGATTAGGAAATATTGGGAATAAAATCCCTTGCCCCTTAATTCCTCCGGAACCTCCTCTATAGCCCCAATCGAGAGGAGCGTATGAATCTCTTGGCAGAGGAACTGCTCGTGAGACGGGTCCCTGAAGAAGGATGGAGAAGGGGGGTGAGAGGGAGGGGGCGAAATAAATTGGAGGTGGTATCCAAATTCTACCGTGCGTAGGACCCAACGATCCGAGGTTAATTGGGTCCACATAGGGAGGAAGGAGGAAAGGCAGTTGGAAAACTGAAGGGGATCCTGGGTAAGGACTGGTGCGCTGCTCTCGGGCGCACCTTCAAAAGTTCGGTTTAAGGCCCGTCATTGGTTTGGCGGGACCGTTATTGTGGCCCCCTTAGGGTCCAGACTGCCGCCTGCGGTTACCGCGACCGCGCCTTCTGCCAAAAAGTCTTGTCGTGGCTTGGGTGGGGAGTAAGGGCGCTGAGGCTGGCTACGAAAGGACCTTCATTGGGTCTGTGGGGTATGCATCCCGAGAGAACGCATGATCACCCGATTGTCCTTGAGACACTGCAGCCAAGGGTCCGTTTTCTGAGAGAAGAGGCCCTGGCCTTCAAATGGCAGATCTTGGATGGTGTGCTGCAGTTCAGGAAGTAGGCCTGACACTTGCAGCCATGATATCCGTCTCATCGTGATTCTGGAGGCCACGGTTCTGGCTGCCGAACCGGCAGCGTCGAGTGAGGCCTGGAGGGAGGTCCGTGCAACTTTCTTTCCTTCCTCCAGAAGGGCCTGGAATTCCTGGCGGGAGTCCTGTGGGACTAGTTAGTGAACTTGCCCACCGCCTGCCAGGTATTATAATTATATCTGCTAAGCAGGGCCTGTTGGTTCGCCACCCTGAGTTGGAGGCCCCCCGCAGGTAGACTTTACGTCCCAACAGGTCCATATGTCTAGCCTCCCTTGATTTTGGGGCGAGGGCTTGCTGGCCATGGTGCTCCCGCTCATTCACAGATGGACCACCAGAGAGCATGGAGGAGGGTGGGTATATAAGTACTCGTACCCCTTGGAGGGCACCATGTATTTTCGTTCCACCCCTCTGGCCGTGGGAGGGATAGACGCCAGGGATTGACAGATAGTGTCCGCTTTGGCTTGAATGGAGCAGATGAATCGTAAAGCCACACAAGTTGGCGCATCCGCCGACAGTATGTCTATTACAGGGTCTTCAACCTCCGGGACTTCCTCTACCTGTAGACTGATATTTAAGGCGACTCGCCTCAGGAGGTCCTGGTGAGCTCGGAGGTCAATAGGGGGCGGGCCTGATCAGGATGTCCCGGCTACCGCCTCATCTGGAGAAGAGGAAGACGACAGACCCGGGATGAGTCGCTCATGTATGGACTTGTGGTCAGGAGGCACGTCAGGGTCTGGGAGGACCTGAGGGTCTGGTGCCAAAGGAGATTCATCTGTACCCGCTGGAGGGGGGCGGCTAACAGTGGCCTCCAGTGCACGATGTTCCGACGGGGCGGAGCGTGATGGTACCGTGGGTTTGCCTTGGGCCTGGTGATATGCCCAAGGCGTCCAAAAGGACCACTGTTGAGGACCTTGAGCCTTATGTAGAACTCGGCTGTGTACCTCCGAATCCCCGTAGGAGGCACTATCGGCATGCGATGACACAGACGCATGCTGCGATGGCCATGGCAGAGCGGAGACCACTTGGGGAGGAGCCCTGCGTCCAGTGAACTGTTATCCCTGCCGCACTGGAGAGTGGTACCAGGTTCCGTACCAGTACCGGGAGTGGGACCGGGACCTGTGACCGGTGTGGTGCCGGGAGGTCGACCGGGATCTTGAAGCTCTATGGTGAGATCGGCTGCGGCACGAACGGTGCTGGGAGCTGGATCGGTGTCTGGAGTATCGGGCCGGCGAGCAGGATCTTGAGTGGTGCCGCGAATACGACCGGTACCGAGAAGGAGATCGGTACCGGGACTGCGAGCAGCGTAGGGATCGGGATCGGTAACGAGATCGAGAACGCTGGTGGGACCTCGATCTTGAGTGGTGCCTCTCGGCAGTGCCGATAGAGGACGGTCTTACCATGGCAGGCTTGCCTGTTGACTGAATAACCCGCACTGGTGATGCCAGGGGTTGAGGCAGGGTGGGCTCCGTTAATGCAATCAGTTCCCTCGCCGTAGAAAATGTCTCTGGCGTGGTGGGAACGATGAGCTCTACCGAGGCATGCGCCGGGGAGCTGTCAGGCACCGGACTCGACGGCCCTTGCGAGGTCGGAATCAACGGTGCTGAGATTGTCAGTGCTGCGGTAGTTACTGGTGCCGGGCGGCTTGACTTAGGCCGCTGCTCAGACTGCGGTGTAGATAGTGAAGCCGCAGGAGCTTGAGCTTCTTGGCTCGCGGGGAGAGGGAGCGGTGCCGGGCAGGTTTCTGGGCCAGTGCCGGCTGCTGAGATGTCTTCGTGGTGCCAGTGCACTCCGGTGCTGACGAGGCACTTCTCCCCAGTGCAGACTATCCGGCACCCAGTGCTGAAGGTGGAGGAGTGAAGGCTGCCTCTATTAGGAGCTGCTTGAGGCGAAAGTCCCGCTCCTTTTTCGTCCGTGGCTTGAAGGATTTGCAGATCCAGCACTTGTATGCGAGGTGGGATTCCCCCAAGCACTTGAGGCAGGAGTTGTGAGGGTCTCCTGTGGGCATCGGCCTGCGGCAAGCTGAGCACAGTTTGGATATAGACTGGAGGACGAGTGCTTGCAAGAATAATAGGGGTCAGATTTTTTTTGGATGTGATAGCGGATGGATTTCTTCATCAAGTAGTTGAAGTACCTACGAGAGGGGATGCCATTTTAGATTTGGTTTTGGTGAGCAGTGAGGACCTGTCGAAGAAATTGATGTAGGGCGACAACCTTGGGTTCAATGAATCATTGAGCTTGATTCAATTCAAATTGATGGAAAAGGATAACAAACGCAGATCTGGTTGTAGGGGTTTCGACTTCTCGAGGGCCTAATTTTAAGAGTTAAGGAAATTAGTTAAGGGAAGTGGATTAGACGGAGGAACTTGTGGATTATAAATGCGGGAGGCCTGGAATTACTTGTAAGTCACAAAGCTGCGGAAACTGTGGAAGCCTGCCATCCCAAGAAAGGGAAATAACCATGGCCAGAGTTGTAGGCCAGCTGATAAGCAAGCAACTCAGAGAAGGGCGATTAGGAAAGCAGAAAGCTTACAAGAGAGTGAAGAAAGGCTGGATGGGATTAGCAAGGGAAGCTGACCTTAGTGAGGTCAGAACATGTAGGATAAAGTGAGGAAGGGCTAAAAGCCGCCGTAGATAACTGGTCCTTGCAAGGGAATCAAACAACCATAGGGTAAAAGGTCTCTCAGCCACATTAAATATGGAAGAAGAAAACAAAGAAAGTAAGAAGTGGGGCCGCTATAACACTGAGGATGGAACGGAGGTTAAGGATTAACCTAGGCATGGCCAATATCTAAATAAGTACTTAGCCTCAGTCTGTAATAAGACTAGTGAGGATTTTAGGGATGATGGAATGGGAATGATCTAAAACGGGATGTGGATATGACAAGAAGTGCGGATATTCACCGCATCTTGGCATGAGAGAGCGCAAACTGACGAACTAGACTATTAGCCATCCTAGGAGGGACACAAATCGGTGAGGGCCAGACAATCTCCATCGAGCGATATCTGAAGCAACTGCCGCGCGTAAATTGCGAGCCCGGGTGATGCAGAATTCTCTATAAGCAAGTCGCGTAACCCGGGTTGTACTCGGTACACTGGAGAATAGCTAACGTAGTTCTATTTTTAAGAAGGAATAGTTGATCCGGGTTATTGATAGGCTGTTGCTTGACGTCCTGTAGTGTGTAAGGTTTGGAAAAAATTTTAAGGGAGAAAGTCAGCTTAAGGACATGGGTCAATGGTAATGGGCACCGACTTGGCACATGGATACTAAGGATAGATCGCTGCCAAACCAACCTGATCTCCTATCTTGCGAGGATTGACGGATTCTTGACAAGGAAATTGCCGGTAGCATCTATTTCCTCGATTTCGTAATGGCGTTTGACACGGTTCCGCATGGGGAACTGCTTAGTTAAATTGGAAAAGATTGGGGGAATGAATATGAAGTGTAACGGTGCTGGATAAGGAACTGGTCTAAGGCGGAGACTCCAGCAGTCCGTCTGACAGGTGTGACATTATGGTCAGGCTGGAGGAGGTACTAGTGGCGTCCCTCAGGATCGGGCTTTGGGACCATCTTACTTTAAACCTTCTTTGTTACTTTGACCTTGGCACAAAGAGCGGGAATGTGCTAATAAAGTTTGGCGGTGACACAAAGCTGAGGGTATTGCTACACGGAGACAGGCCGGAGATTATATTTCAGGAAGATCTGGAACCACCTTTGTAATGGGTAATAGTAATGGATGATATAATGCGTGAAAAGTGCAAGGTCATGCACTTAGGGATTAATAATTAAGAAGGAATTTATGATATACGTTGGGCGCATCGAGTTGGAGCGCGAGAGGAGGAGAGACCTTGGTATTGCGTGATGGTTATTGGTTGATAGCAGGTATGACTTATGAGCCACCAATGTGATTATGGCTGTTTAAAAAGCAAATGCGGTTTTGTTGCATCAGGCGAGGTATTTCCGCAGAGGCAGAGATGGTGTTAGTGCCGTTTTCTACAGCGCTGGTGAGGACCCATCCCTGAATATTTGTGCAGTTCTGGTGTCCCATGGTTTAAGCAGGATGAATTTCAAACTGGGAACAGGTTCAGGAGACGGGCTTACTTAGGATGATCCGAGATGGACAACATCTGCCGTTATGAAAGGAGACTCAAGGAGCTTGGCTTGTTTAGCCTGGCCAAAGAAGGCCTCCGGGAGGATATGCTTGCTCTATACAATATATCAGGGGATTAACTTACGGAGGGAGAGGAATTATTTAAGTTTAGTACTGAACTGTAGGCACAAGTAGTACGATATGGGGTACAAACTGGATATTAGGAAGTTTAGACTTGAAATTAGCCGAAGGTGTTTCTAACCATTAGTGGGAGTGAAGTTCTGGAACTAGCCTTCCGACGGGAGTTAGTGGGGCAAAAGACTTAATTTCTGGCTGTTATAGATTAAGCTTGATAAGTATATTGTGCATGGGGATGTTTTATTGATGGATAGTTTAATTTGGGCAATTGATCTTCGGGATTATCGGCAGATAGAGTCGTGCTCAATGGTCTCGTGAGGGATGTGCGATGGCGATGGGTAATGATGTTACTGGCAGAGATTTCTTTCTTGGGTGCCTATGCTTGGTGGGATGTCTTGCCACATGCTCAGGCGTTTTAGTCTTGATCGCCATATTGGGAGTCGGCGAATGGGAATTTTCCTCCAGGGCGGGATTGCAGCAGGCCCTGCGAGCGGTTTTTGCGCCTTCCTCTCAGCGTTGGGGCATGGCGTCGCTTGCTGGTGCGATTTCTCTGCAGCCTTCGGAGGTCTTCAAATCACAATTTTGAGGGGATTTCAATAAACTCTGTCATGGTCGGTTAGGGGTTGTTATAAATGTGTATGGGTAGGGTTTTGTGGCCTGCCTTGTGCAGGAGGTCAGACTAGATGATCATATTGGTCCCTTCTGACCTATGAGTCTATGAGTCTATGAGCCAGGCATGGGCCTGGGCACCGGGTGAGGGCAAGGGCTAATCCCCAACCCTCTGAACAATATACACTAACTATGTTTAGGAAAAATTATTAAAAGTATTAACTAGAACTATAGAGAATAACTATATACACAATAAGTATTTGAACGAGTAAATAGCTAGGGAGGTGGAGATCAGCTAAGCCGCACTCCACTGTTCCAACGACTGACACAGGCGGTAAGAAGGAACTGAGGAGCGGATGGGTCGGCAGGGGTATATATTCGGTGTCATAGCGGTGCCACATCAGGGGGCGCCCAGCCGACCCACCGAGTGTTGCTAGGGTAAAAATCTTCCGACAAACGTGCACGTGGCACGCGCACAACTAATTGGAATCGATATGAGCAAGCACTCGAAGAACTGCTGACTTCAATGGGAGCTGTTGGTGCTATGTGTTACCCCCGTCAGGCCCAGGCCACCCAAGGGGACACCTCTCCCTCCAGCCTCACCCGGTCCAGGCTGACCCGTTACTCTGCGAGGCTGCTGTGGGTCAGCCCCAGCTGGCCGCCCACAGGTGCTGAGTTACACGGGACCCTGGCACTCTCCCAACTGAGCTGCGGCCCAGCGCTGGTGCATGTGGAGTGTCCACGCTCCTATGTCCATGGGCCCTGCTTGGCCCACTGGGGATGGCTCGGGAGAAGCCAGCTCTGAACCTGACCCCAAACCCCACGGAGCTGCACGCTTGCAACTGGCTATGGCAGGGGTATTGTGCTAGGCTCTGCAGCCTCCACTGCTGGCCGCCAGGGCCGGCTCTACTGTTTTTGCCCTCAAGCAGCGTGCTGAATTGCTCGGGTAGTCCGTGTGCAGTTAGGGTGGCATGCATGTTCCCGTGGCGGCGGCAATTCGGCGGCCGCTTCTGTCTTCAGCCGCTGTGGACAGCTGAACACAGAAGCTGTGCCGCTGCGGACAGCTGAACATAGAAGCTGCCGTCGAATTGCCGCCACCATGGAAACGCGCGAGCCGCCCTAACGGCACACAGACTGCCTCTTCCATCCGGCGGCAATTTGGCGTGCTGCCTGGGGGCAAAAACATACGGACTGCCGCCCCAAGCACCTGCTTGGGATACTGGTACCTGGACCTGGACCTGGACCTGGCTATCCCTCCCCCCCGATAGAATCGAGGAGTTCAATCTATTTAGCTTGACAAAGAGAAGGTAAAAGTGCTACTACCAGAGTCCAGAAGTACCTATGGGGGGGGAGGGGGAGAGACAAGTATTTTATGATGGGCTCTTCAGTCTAGCAGACAAAGGTGTAACAAGATCCAATGGTTGGAAGTTGAAGCTAGACACATTCAGACTGGAAATACAGTGTAATTGTTTTGACAGCGAGGGTAATTAACTATTGAAACAATTTAAGAAAAGCCTCGATAGATTCTCCAACACTGGCAATTTTTAAATGAAGACCGGATTTTTTTCTTTTTAAAGATATGCTTTAGTTCAAACTGGAATTATTTTGAGGAAGTTCTATGGCAGACAAGAAGGCAGACTAGATTATAACTGTGATCCTGTCTGGCCTTGGAATTTATGCATTTTACTTATGTACTAAAAGATCCTGGGTCAAATTCTAGGAGTTGATAAAAGTCCCTTTGACTTCAGTGGGACCAGGATATAGCCCACACTTCACAATATGTTGAAGAAGTGCACTGTCTTGGGGGCAGGGATGCAAGAGTCACTAAACAGAAATATATCTAACACAGCAAGTTCTATAGCTAATATTTAGCCACATTCTACGTATCACCTTTAAATAGGAAAACAGCTACTGCTAATGGAATATATCCCCAGGATACCCATAAGGAATAGACATTTGTGATTAATTTGACTAGTCGCTAACTACTGCTGTATAAAAATACAGCTGAAAATGCATTTACTCTCTGTGACAGTAAAGAATGCAACTTAAAATAAGAATTTTTTTCTGTTTGTTCAGCAAGTCTCCTACATTAACTTTTTTTTTAAAGTAGTAATATTGGTTTCACATAGTTATACAGAAGAAAACGTTTTTATTCTCAGCTTTTCTACCTTTCTTTAAAGGGAAGAGACAAGTACAACTAAACACAGCAAGTGTTAAACACTAGTTTCTAATTACTGAAACAGAAGAATTGAATTACATGAGCTTCTGCTTAAAATATATGAAGGGGCTAATCCAGTTGTCCCAGGTGATGTAAGAGGACACATGTCCAATTCCTTTCCATCATAACCCCACTGAAATCCACCTTGATCTTAGTTTACACCCAGGAAACAAAGTAAAATGGTTTATAATAGAAATGAGAAATGCATGTGGACACAGAACATTGATGAAAACCTGAGACAGCAACATGAAGGGAAACATGGAGAGGTTTATTGACCATCTTTTCAAAGCTCCTCACTGAACAACATGGAGCCACAGACTGTCTGGAAAGACATTCAGGAGAAAATAAAAATATGTTGGCCAAATTATTAAGTTATCTGAAATTCCACAAATAATTATACTAAATTTTGATTGGATGGAGAATCTCAACACGGAAACAAAGAAGGGTATCAGTAGTTTGGAGGACCAACAAGCAAAGAACATTATAACCAACATTAAATTATCAGTATCAAGTATTGGATGGTATAGAGAACATGATATAGAGAACAAGAAGAGACAACCACTATGATTAAAGGTAAGGTCCAACTGTATGGCAAAGATGATCCCAAAGCTTTTGGAGTCCTATCATTTCCAGCATCACTTATCATAGAGAAGTGCTCTGCGATCTGGTACTGATCCCAGGAGTGGGCCAACCAGCCAAGACAATTACATCTAGTGTCCATAAGCATGATTAAGACTACATTCTCAGTTACTTGATTCAATAGGACGGAATTTTTTTCAGGGAGCAAGGTATTTAAAAAGATACTTGTAGATAATTTCCTCATCTCCTTTTCAGGACTAGATTTCATGTTTTACGTTTCTCCATCAAGGATTGATAGCATCACTATTACTGAAACCAGCATAAGGAATACAGCTCCCTGATCTGTCTGCCTTTGTTATTCCTAAAAGCATTGGTATCATACAAAACCTAGATTGGGGTCTCAGCAGGTAGAAAAAAAGTATCAAATTTCAGTCTACCAAGTGATTACTGGTAGTTAATATATTAATAAGTTTTTTGGTATTTATTTCCTTTCCAAAAAACAAAAATAAGTTCACCTTTAATGTGTCAGGCTACTGTTATAAGCAGAGCAAGAGGAAGAAAAGTTAAACAAATGGACGGACAAAATCCCAACAATTACATCTGTCTACCCAAAACTCCCCCTGCAGTTTCAATTGGCTATGATCTTCTTAAATTGCTGCACATTGTTCTGTGCACTATTAAATGAATGCCAGGCTTCAACTCAGACAGAGCAGCTTCTCCACTGAGAGTGAATTAATCCTTGCATATTAGTGGGCTTTGTTAACACTTAATAACTGTATTGTCCTTTCCTGCAGAAAAACTCATGGAGAAAAAAAACCCAAATGCTCACTTGACAGCCTGTAAAATCAATTTGCTCTATCGGAATACTTCTGTCTCCTCTCAGGCCATGGCTACACTGGCGCTTTACAGCGCTGCAACTTTCTCACTCAGGGGTGTGAAAAAAACACCCCCTGAGCGCTGCAAGATACAGCACTGTAAAGCGCCAGTGTAAACGGTGCCGCAGTGCTGGGAGCACAGCTCCCAGTGCTGCAAGCTAAACCCCATGAGGAAGTGAAGTACATGCAGCGCTGGGAGAGCTCTCTCCCAGCGCTGGCGCTGCGACCACACTCACACTTCAAAGCACTGCCCCGGCAACGCTTTGAAGTTTCGAGTTTAGCCATAGCCTCATACTACTGCGGTAAGAGCCTTTGAATCAAAGACTCATTCTATCCTCTCTTTTGATGCTGCTGCTTAAGAAGCTGTTGCATTTATAATTTTCCATTGCTGATCACACCAGAATACCGTTTAGAGAGGAAGAAATTAGTGCTCAATCCTATTCACAGTGCAGTCTGTGGAAGTTTTTCCATTTACTACAATGGGAGCAGGAAAAAGCCATTGGTAAGGCAGCTTGGTCATCTCATCTCTTACATCTTTCTTCAAATTCTTCCCTCTCACTTGCTGGATGGTCGATTCCTTTTTGTGTTTCTTCATATACTTACTATCTTTTCCTGATTCCAAACTTTACTTTGTTTTCTAGCATCAGCCACTACACTCATCATCATCTATCAATCACAGATCAAGAACCAAGATTTAAATGAGGATGATGTGATTAGATGACAAGATTCCTAAAACTGCAATGAATGATGGACTTTGATTTCTGATGGCAGGCAAATTATATGTATGTCACTGGAGGCATTACATCAAGGCCATGATAAAAACCATCACTCCAGATTCATCTTCAGCTCACAATCAAGAACAAAGAGCTTTAATAACCCATATTTCTTCCACAATGCACTTCATCATAGCCAAATTGCTATTCCATTTCATAACTACTACATATGATACTTGGTTGAATGCCCCTTTAATTTGTTCATTTCTCCATTTGATTCTTTGAAAACCTGTCATTACCATTTCACTCTCCTTCAGATATTGTGGTCTTGAACTTCTCTGAATGTCTTGTCAAGCTGCCTTGCTTGCCAGTACAACTCTGGAGTTGAGCAGCAGCTTCTTTTCACCAAGACACATTTCTCAAGGTCCTTGTAACCTATCATAAAATTTGCCCTATTATGAACTATAGCTACAATTTGATACAGTTGAATACCTGTATTTTCAAAGCATCTTTTACTTTATTCAAAAACACTATAATGAATACATCTCTTTTCCATATGTTCGAGAACACCAAGACTCTTAAAGGAAGAGATGGCAGAGATGGCGTTCACCTTTCGAGGAGAGGAAAGACCCTGTTTGCACACAGGCTGGCTAACCTAGTGAGGAGGGCTTTAAACTAGGTTCGATGGGGACAGGTGAGCAAAGCCCACAGGTAAGTGGGGAACATGAAGACCTGGGAGATGGGTTTGATTTAACAATAGGAGGAACTCGTTGAGAATTTGAAAGTAGCAAGGCAGCTTGGGTGAAGTCATATGAAATCATAAGAGTTCACAATTCTAAGGAAGGGTAGAAGGGAGTACAGCAAAATAGAGACAAATGCATTCAGGAAGGCGGATTTGGTAAGCTCAGCAGCTGATACGTAAGCTCCCATGGGAATCAAGACTGAGGAGAAACAACTGAGGAGAGTTGGGCAGTTCTTCAAAGGGACACTATTAAGGCCCAAAAGAAGCTATTCCGATGGGTAGGAAAGATAGAAAATGTGGGCAAAAGATCAGTTTGGCTTAACCAGAGATCTTGCATGATCTAAAAAATAAAAGGAGACATATTAAAAAATGGAAACTAGGACAGATTACAAAGGATGAATATAGGCAAACTACATAGGAATGCAGGAGCAAAGATAGAAAGGCAAAGGCACAAAACGAGCTCAAACTAACAACAGGAATAAAGGAACAAGAAGACTTTTTATCAATACATTAGAACAAGAGGAAGACCAAGGACTGGGTAAGCCACTACTCAGTGAGGAGGGAGAAACAGTAACAGGAAACTTGGAAATGGCAGAGATGCTTATGACTTCTTTGTTTCGGTCTTCACTGAGAAGTCTGAAGGAATGTCTAACATAGTGAAATGCTTATGGGAAGGGGGTAGTTTAGAGATAAATATAAAAAAAGAACAAGTTAAAATCACTTAAAAAGTTAGATCCTGCAAGTCACCACGGCCTGATGAAATGCATCCTTAGAAACTTAAGGACTAATAGAGGAGGTATCTGAGCCTCTAGCTATTATCTTGAAAGTCATGGGAGACGGGAGAGATTCCAGAAAGACTGGAAAGGGCAAATATAGTGCCCATCTATAAAAAGGGAAAGAAAGACAGCCAGGAAACTACAAGACCAGTTAGTTTTAACTTCTCTGCCAGGGAAGATAATGGAGCAAGTAATTAAAGAAATCATCTGCAAACACTTGGAAGGTGGAAGGTGATAGGGAATAGCCAGCATGGATTTGTAAAGATCAAATTCATGTCAGACCAATCTGATAGCTTTCTTTGATAGGATAACGAGTCTTGTGGATAAGGGAGAAGCGGGGATGTGTATACTTAATGACTTTAGTAGGCATTTGATATGTCTCGCATGATATTCTTATCGATAAACTAGGCAAATACAATTTAGATGGGGCATATAAGGTGGGTGCATAACTGGCTGGATAACCGTACTCAGAGAGTGGTTATTAATGGCTCCCAATCCTGCTGGAAAGGTATAACAAGTGGTGTTCCGCAGGGGTCTGTTTTGGGGACCGGCCTGTTCAATATCTTCATCAACGACAGATGTTGCTAGAAAGTATGCTTATTAAGTTTTGCGGACGATACCAAACTGGGAGGGATTGCAACTGCTTTGGAGGACAGGGGCAAAATTCAAATGATCTGGACAAATTGGAGAATGGTCTGAAGTAAACTGGATGAAGCTCAATAAAGACAAATGCAAAGTGCTCCACTTAGGAAGGAACAATCAGTTTCACACATACAGAATGGGAGAGACTGTCTAGGAAGGAGTATGGCAGAAAGAATCTAGGGATCATAGTGGACCACAAGCTAAATATGAGTCAACTGTAATACTGTTGCAAAAAAGCAAACGTGATTCTGGGATGCATTAACAGTATGTTGTAAACAAGAACCACGAAGTCATTCTTCCGCTCTACTCGCACTGGTTAGGCCTCAACTGGAGTATTGTGTCCAGTTCTGGGCACCGCATTTCAAGAAAGATGTGGAGAAACTGAGAGAGGGTCCAGAGAAGAGCAACAGAATGATTAAAGGTCTTGAGAACATGACCTATGAAGGAAGGCTGAAAGATTGGGTTGTTTAGTTTGAAAAAGAGAAGACTGAGAGGGGACATGATAGCAGTTTCAGGTATCTAAAGGGTGTCATCAGGCGGAGGAAAACTTCTTCACTTAAGCCTCTAATGATAGAACAAAGCAATGGGCTTAAACTGCAGCAAGGGAGATTTAGGTTGGACATTAGGAAAAATTCCAACTGTCAGGGTAGTTAAACACTGGAATAAATTGCCTAGGGAGGTTGGTGGAATCTCCATCTCTGGAGAAGATTATTTAAGAAGGTAGGTTAGATAAATGTCCTATCAGGGATGGTCTAACATATTTGGTCCTGCCATGAGGGCATGGGAACTGGACTCGATGACCCTCTGCAGGTCCCTCAGTTCCTAGAGTCTATGATCTATAGTTTGGAGTGGATTTTTAACTTTCTCTCTAAAAAGTGATCCACTACATTTCTTTTATTGCAGTCATTATTGCAGTTTGGCAATAAATATATGATACTGCTGCTGTCTGCTTTAGGTAATTGGCAAAATTCAGTAATTAATTGTGCACGCAGTTTTTTAAAAACTGAGTACATATATTTTGATAGGTGTGTCCTATTAATCCTTACAGTGAAATAAAAATGTATAGTATACGATGTGACTAACATAGCCTCAAAGCAGTACATGCACATGCAAGTATCATGCAACATGCAGGCTGATGAAATAATAGCCTATATTTTGTACATTATCTGCAGTTCTTTTCATCTCTATCTGTAATACTCAGTATATTAGGCAATAGATCATCCAAAATTCTTTTATCTACACTGTTATAAGCTGTAGTGATTTGGTCCAATCTAAGACAGCCAGCTTTGGTGGTTTGATTTAAGGTAACAATTGTAGTGCATATGAAGCACTACATGAACAGAAAGGGCCCAGTTCCTCTAACACCTCGAGCTGAGCTAAAACCTCCCATTGACCTTTGAATGACTCCATTGGAAGCTTTCTCTGGAATAAAGACCACGACGTATTGGCACTGTGATTTTGCAAACATTTGAAAGCAAAGGCTGTCTTTTATTGTAAAGTACTTTTCACTCATCGAGTATATAGTTTCCAACCGTGCTCCCTCCATGCTTGCTGTTTTCCAGGAGCACATTAACATCAACAACACAGATGAACATGATTAGCAGATATATAGAAGCGCTGTAAAAAGAAATGAGCTTTGAAGTGTTTATGAGGTGACCCTTTGGCTGTTATAGGCAATTGTACTAACTGTTTAGAACTGATACTAATTTCTTTGTCGTTTTGTCTGGTGTTAGCTTTGGCTTTGTTCTTGTGAACATCTCCTGCTTCTGAGGGCAAGCTGATTCTGAGGCCATATACATCCAGTGTCAGGTTATCTATATTTGGATTTCTTAGATAAAATTCAACTAGCCACTAGGTAAAACAATTTTAAACTTGTGATTTCAGAGCACTTCCAGTTTATTTCCTTTAAAAAAAAAAGGCAAAACTCCTAATGAATTTAAACCTGGGTGCCAGCAAATGTGAAGGTTAGGTAATACACACTAGCCGTTTGGAATTAGCATAGTAGTTTCATTTATAGCATCACTGTATTAAATTGCTATTTTCTCCATTGCTCCTGCATTCCCTCCATCGTCCTCTTATCTCCCCTTTATGTACTCCTCATTATTAGTGACAATGTTTTGGTGTTCACACTCTATGAAGTAATGTTAAGGACAGACATTATCAAATTACTTGATTTGCAAACTGAAAGTTCAAAGTCACTACAAATAACCTTATACGACCATTTATTGATAGAGCTGGCAACAGCCAGTCTATTAGTAAGGGTCGCTGATGTCTCACCCCACTGTGTACCAATTCTTTGTGTAGATGCACGTGTGTTCAAATCAGGTCAGAAGGGATACTCAGTGTCTGGGCGAGTTGGCCCTGTTACACTAGCCGAGGGCTGTTAGCCCTAGTTCCTCTTTGAAGGGTCTGGCCACTTAGAGGATCTGGGGCGATAAATCAGCTAGCGTTGTTCCTGTAAGCGAAGCAGGGGGGCTTGGATTCAATGCCTTCATGGTCACTCTCCAGTTCTGTGAGATAGTTATATACACACACCCTTATACAACAATAAAAAGATCCCAATTAGAAGTCCTTTTAGCTTCAGGCATATGTTGTAATGGCTAGCAGATTATATTTTTAATCAAAACTAGAGGGTTGTTCCAGACAAGCCTTCCTTAAAGATAGACTTCATTGTAGAAACGGGTCTTAATCATAAGTTTGGAAATTTTTCTTGATCATTTCCTAACTACAATAAACAGTTGAGAAACTTCAAGTTAGCTTATTTGAACTGTTTTGGTCGAGAAGTGGTGCATGACCGCAAATATTGAGGGATTGAAAGGCATACTAAGGAAGTTTCAGTGCTCCAAGGTGAGGAATAAGCGAGAATGTAAAATGAGAACTGACAAACTCCGAAGAACATGGTGGCTCCAAATATCTGAGACCATTTCCCGTGTGCAGAATCTGTGCACTTCCCCAGGCACTACAGTCTAGCTCAAGCACCTATTTGCTGAAGTTCACCGGGCCAGACTCTGTTTGTCAGTGCACTGTCAAGGAGACAAAGTGCTGGAGCCATGATTTTTGCTCGGTCCTACACAAGAAGCTCCTATCCTGCAAACTTCCTCTGGGGCAGTGCAGAAGACAGAAAGCTGTTCTGGTTCCTCCACTCTGGCTGCGCACCATATTACCTCAACTACTCCACAGAGCCTCCATCGGCCACATGGACTCATTTGGAAGGATCCTCTGTCTTGGGGAGACAGAGATATTCCCTCTTCTGAGCCTCTGCCTACACATTACAAGTATATTTCTATCTTGTTTGACCACCGTCTTGTACTTATACGATGCAGAGCTGGTCTAATTATTTCTTTCAACCCCCGATTATTCCTTTTTCTTTTTCTATCTATACTGACAGAACCACATTTTAATAATAAAATAACGTGGCAGATACAACTTTTGTTTATCCATGAACAATGCAGCTACAGCCAGGCCTCAGTAAATTAAAATTTCTGTAAAGTATTATGGAGCATCAATTTAGACATAACTCATTTTACCAGTTTAGTAAATTAAAATCTAATAACAGATGGAGTTATGGCCCTTTATTGCTAATCAATGCATCTTTTTGCTCTCTAGGTATTTTAGGAGACCCATATTTAATGGTTTAGAATTGGAATATGGGATGTTTTTGATATTATCATTTATGGCTGATGCATAGTGGTCCTTTCCACTTTGGGAGTGTTCGCTAAATGTCAATGACAATGTTAAAGACAATATATATGCTTCTAATGTATATTGGGCTTTGAGTCCATCACCGAAGTGGTTAGAGTTTTATAATTACAAAGAAATAACACAACATGGGTCTTCAATTATATAAGGGTCTCTGATTCCTTTACGCATCACTCAAGAAAACTACACTGACTCCAACTAACTCATCTACCATAACTTTGATGAGAGTTTTTAATCTATGTAGGACTAGGCATCAAATCAGAGACTTAATAAATACTGAATAATCTATCAATCCTGAAGTAAACAGGAATGTCTCTATAGTATATGTATATCGAATATGTTAAATTTAAATTTAAACTTATTGACTACAACCAGTATACTTGTTAAAAATATTGTAAGGAAGGATGGTTTTGTGGTCAGGCCCTGAAGTGACTTGAAATTCTCTGTTCAAGTCTTCAGTTCTGCCACAGATTTCTGTGTAATGCAAGTCAAACAGATCTCTCTGTGCCTGAAGTCCTTGTCTGTAAAATGGAGGTCCAAAATCTTCCTCTATCTTCTGTCGGGTGTTCTTGAGGATCCATGTTTAAATCATTAGCGTTTGTGAGGCACTTATACTGTGGTGAGAAGGGCCAATAAGTCACTACTGTTGACGGAGAGAGAGGACTCGAAGCACTGAATAGAAGAATAATGAGTTTAACTAGATCTTAATGTTAGTGGGTCCTCAAAATCAAAGAGAAATCCAGATGAAACTCTCACCTTAATTCACACAGGCTTTTTGAGTCTTTTCCAGTAGTATAAGTAGAGTAGGGCTTAATTTTGCACTAAATAAAATGCTGTAGATGGCTACGGGGCGGAATCTTAGCTGGACAGGCCAAAATTAGTATTGACCAGTGAGTGTTGAAGACCTAAAGGCTCTTCCCCTTTTCTTCCAACCTCCACTGAATGCTTCTCAATGAAATTTGTATGGATTTTGGTGAGCCACAATTATGTAATGCATAAAGCTGGGCTGAGTGGTGCTGGGGCTGAGAGATCCATCGCAGAAGCAGTAATTCCCTAGCAAATGTCAGGTAGCATACCAGTAGCTGCCAAAAAGTTAATGCTTGTCTGAATCAGTTTGAAGTTCAGATATGCCTACAGTTGTAAGCTGGGGTCTCGGTTTCCTGTCTCTACATAGACATCTTGCACTAGGCTGTCACTGAGCGAGAACACAAAAAATAGTAGTGAGCTGGGTAAGCACAGACCGCAACAAGAGTGGCACAAGCTAGTCCTGCCATGCCATAACCTGCTTGAAGCCCCCACGGTAATGTACTCAGCAATGTTCTAGTCCTTGTGCTGCTCCACTTATAATGGCCATGCTACCCCAAGCTACACTGCTGTTTTTTAGAGTGCTAGCTTTAGTCCAAGGCTAGCATGAGTATCATCTGTGCAATCTGAGAATCACATATACCCCACTCCAAGTATATGACAGAGCCTTTCATAGATTTCTGGCAGTGCTACGGCTATGGATGTTGGGTTTGGTCTGAACACAGCAGTCCTTGCCGCTTTACATCCATATTGTCCTGAGGCGGAAAACAGAAAGTACTGGCCAAAAGAGCTCTTATAGATGTATTTACTGCTCGTTTTCCTATTCCTTGCTGTGTACTCTCCACAATGCTGCTGTCTCCAGAAAGCTCTCTCTTCCTAATCTGAACTGTTATGTCCTTGAATTGTTTGTTGTCTGACTTCATTTTGGGGGAGCAAGGAACTTAGTTTACCGGTGTGTTTGTAAAGGCTGTGTAAGGCATAATGGTGTGTTTTGTGTGAAATTTTATTGCATAAAAACAGTTGTTTGTGTCCTAGAATTCCAAGGTTTTCTTTGCTTTTATCCCAAACCAGCCCAGAATTAAGATGTTTTGGAATAACCTGGAAAGTATTTACCAGCCAAATTTGTGGTTATAACATGGTCAACTTGGAAAGAAGAATGCTTGAGATTATAAAACAAAAACATAAACATACAAAAACAAAATATCAGTAATATGCTTAAGAAAATGAAGATCATTCAAACGCCTGTAACAAATTTGAATTACTCTAATGACTGTAATTCCCATTTACTGAAATATGCCCCCATTAATTAATCAAATGACATTGCCATGATATATTATCCCAATTAGATATGGTGATTCTTTGTTCATTCAGTTAACCTAACAATTCAGTATCCACACAGTCCTAAACCAGTGGCAACAACTATACAGAAAATATAATTCTGTTTTTTGTTTCAGTGAGCCAGGAAATGCCTTGATGAATCTGCGTTAATATATCATGCTAATATTGCGTTAATAGTTTAAACAGCATACTTGTGAACAAGACAATATATATATAGAGAATGTAAAAGGACATTTTTAATATATTAGAATAGATCTAGAACAAACATTATTTCTTTTATTGTCTAGAGTTTGTCTTTCAGCTATAATGCTGGAAGCTGATTGAATAAAGCATTTCGCTCCCTTTTTTTTCTTTTTCCTGTGGCCCAGATTCATAAAACGCAACGTGGCCTTTTACAGAACCATTAGATTGTTATCCCTAACTCATAAAGCTTAATGATAGCTCG